>NC_142935.1:29897031-29924531 GCF_046866305.1 Octopus bimaculoides
GCCACTCCCTAACAGTTGAGGGAACCTGTGGAAGAGGTAGGCCCAGGAAGACCTGGGCTGAGGTGGTGAGGCAAGACCTTCGATCATTGGGCCTCACCGAGGCGATGACTACTGACCGAGACCTTTGGAAATGTGCTGTGCATGAGAAGACCCAGCAAGCCAAGTGAGATCGTTGCCAGTGCCCCTGGACTGGCTCTTGTGTGGGTGGCACATAAGATGTACCATCCTGAGCGTGACAGTTGCCAGTACCGCCTGACTGGCCTTGTAGGGTTTTCGAGCGAGATCGTTGCCAGTGCCCCTGGACTGGCTCTTGTGCGGGTGGCACATAAAAGACACCATTTCGAGCGTGGCCGTTTTCGTGCGGGTGACACGTAAAAGCACCCACTACACTCTCTGAGTGGTTGGCGTTAGGAAGGGTATCCAGCTGTAGAAACTCTGCCAAATTAGATTGGAGCCTGGTGTAGCCATCCGGTTGCACCAGTCCTCAGTCAAATCGTCCAACCCATGCTAGCATGGAAAGCGGACGTTAAACGATGATGATGATGATATATATATATATATATATACATATATATATATATATATATACATATTTATATATATATATATATATATATATATATATATATATAATGTATATAATATTTATGTGTATGTGTGTGTGTAATTAGGAAAAGCAAATTATTATTTATTTGTTTTATTAGAAACTATGCTGTAATTAATACTCCTTAAACAGTGATGCTGCTGCTGCTGTTGCTGCTAATTTCCAGTCTAGACTAAAATCTTGTTAAGCAAACAAACCTTTACAAAATTCATCAAAATAATGAGTGAAAGTTTATGTGGTCATCGACTTATTAGCTATAGAAGCTAAATCCCATTGAGTTACACTTTGTTGTCTTAGAAGTACAAACATGCATTGGATAATGTAACCATGGCTACAGGGCTGATTAAGACCCGTAGAGGCCCTTAACCCTTTTGTTACCGTATTTCTCTTGAGATGCTCTGTGTTCCTGTCAATTAATTTTAAATATATCAAAGGATTTAGTAAAATATCATTAAGCCAGTGTTAGGAACATTAATTGTGACTAAGGTTTGGGGGAAGATTTTAATTCAAAACTTCTGAAAACAAGACATTTGTACTCAAAGCCAGAGGCGGATTCAGCTGGATTGGTATCAAAAGGGTTAATACAAGTCAAATATGGTAACAAAGTTACCATATTTAACACAGAGAGTATTAAAATGTTACCATATTATCATATTTAACCCTTTTGTTACCATATTTCTGTTGAGATGCTCTGTATTTCTTTCAATTAATTTAAAGTATATCAAAGAATTTAGTAAAATAACTTAGTTATCATTAAGCTTGTGTTAGGAACATAAATTGTGACTAAGGTTTAGGGGAAGATTTTAATCCAAAACTTATGGAAACAAGACAGTTGTACTACAGAGACAGAGGTGGTTTTAGGCAGTTTGGTATTGAAAAGGTTAAACACTTTAAACATTTTGGTGCCGCCAAATATTTGTGATTCAAAATATAAACAATATTAAACCATAAAATATATTTTTATTTTTCAAAATCAAACAAAACTAACAGTGAGATGGAAAATAATGTTGATTTTTGTATATTTCCACTTTATATCTGAAAAGTTTTCTCCTACTTTTTTAATTACGAAGTCTTTGATCAAATCCTCACCATCAACACGGAATTATATTTCTGCTCAATAAACCACTTTGGATATTATTTCAACAAGTTTAAAATGATGTCTTTTGTGCTGTAAACCACTTACTATTTCTGTGGTGCTCCACTTCTCTTGATGCTCTAAGCATGTGCTTCTTTTGGTTAATGGTCAATCCAGCACTTCATGACTACCTTTAAAAACAAGAAGGTCACATCTTGAAGAAGCTATTAAACAGACATTCAAAGATGTAGAATAGATAAAACCAATAATAGTATTTGTATTCCAGCTCTTTACATTCTCATTTCAAACCCTTACTCAGGTCATTTTGTTTTTCATCTTCAGGATTGATAAGATAACGTACCAGCTAAACACTAAATACAATGATATTGTAGCAGTAATTTGAAACTAAACCACTAGGTGGCCAACCAGACATCACAATTAAACCAGTTGCTTCAAGTGATTGGTGTATTGAGCAACCAATCAGCGTTAACCCATTGCATAATTCAATCTTCTAGAATCATGCCCTATAAAATGGTGGTTTTTAACAGTAGTAGCAGAATGCTGAGGCAGCCACATCTGTCTCCTGTCTTGCCACATCCAGCCAGTTAAGACAAATGGCTAATAGTAGATAGGAATTTACATCTCCACGAATATAACACAGTTATTTTCCAGTCACGATGGGTCAGCCACAAATTGCTGTATCAGTAAAACTTGTTGCAAACTCCAAGCAGTACACCTCTCACAGTATTTAATTACTACTGGTTAGTATTTGTAAAAGACCAACACAGTTAAAACTCTAAGTGCAGTAATGCGTTGTCAGTTATTTCTTCACATGACCCGAGAAATACGAGTCGTCAACTCAGATCAGCCAACAACACCAACAACAACAACACTACAACTCGTGACAGTATTAACTCCTCCCATCTCATGAAAATTCCTGACCTCATGGCTAAATTAGAAACAGTTATCAATTACATATCTATGTATTAGGGTGAAGCCAAATGGCCTTGTGGTTTGGGTGTTGCAGACATGATTGCAAGATTGTGGTTTTGATTCCTGGATTTGAATAATTTGATTCCAGGATTTAAATAACGGATATTCAGGGCTTTGTCCAATGGTTTAAAAAATAATTGTTTAGATTCATTTAATATACTATGTGGAGACACATGGCTTAGAGGTTAGGGTGTTAGACTCATGACTGTAAGATTGTGGTTTGGATTTCTGAACTGGGTGATGTGTTGTGTCCTTGAGCAAAACACTTCATTTCATGTTGCTCCAGTCCACTCAGCTGGTAAAAAGGAGTAATTCTATGATGGGTCAAGATCCTGTTTAAAGAGGAATATAGATGCCAGAGAAACCAGGAAACTGGAATGTAAATGCCAGAGAAACCAGGAAACAGAGTAATGAGGACTAACCACCAACCACTTATATATATATACATATACATACAAATATATATACATACATATATATATATATATATATATATATATATATATATATATATATATATATATATACATATATATACATACATATATATATATATACATATATATATATATATATATATATATATATATATATATATGATGGGCTGCTATTAGTTTCTGTCTACCAAATTCACTGATAAGACTAAGACTTTGATCAGCCCAAGGCTTTGACCAAGGTGCCACACAGTGGGACTGAACCTGGTACTGGAACCCTGTGGTTGGGAAGCAAACTTTTTACCCAACAGCCACGCCTGATATATGTGTTTATTTAAAGAAATCATATAGAAATTAATACTCTTTAACCATTTTGATACCAACCCGGCTGAAACTACCTCTGGCTGTGTAGTACATATGTCTCATTTTCAAAAATTCTGAATAAAAATCTTCCACTAAACCTTAGTCGCAATTTATGTTCCTAACACTAGCTTAATGATAACTAAGTTATTTTACTAAATTCTTTGTTATATTTAAAATTAATTGAAAGAAGCACAGAGCATCTCAACAGAAATATGGTAACAAAAGGGTTAAGCTGTTTTGGCTGCTGCTGCTGCTACTGCTGCTTATATGTAGTTATAGAGTCAAAGCCCATTAGGCAAATAAACCTTTGCAAACTTTGTTGGAACAAGTTGTGTGGGTTACCCTTCCTTCTCACCCCTACCCGATATCATTACAACCAGTTAGCTGCTCTTCATTTATTACAACCTGCCAATGTACTGTAAGCCTCTCCCCTACCTTTTCCACTCCTAGGAATTTATACATTCCAATATCCACTCCCCCACCCCCTTCCTGATTACATTAATTACTGACACAGCCAGTTTTCTGTACACCTCACTCCATCCCCCTCTCAATATAATGAATACGTTCCTTTTCCGTTTCTAGGGAATCCATACATTACAAACAAAACTAACAGCCTCCCATAAGCACCCCCACTACCACCTTACTTAACTTCACACTTTCAGCACCCTCAACTGGATTATAGAGAGATGTGAGCATGTGAGCCATAGTAGAGGCAACCCCAACAAGAAGGGCAGAAGCTCTGTAAATTCTACATGGATAAGGTGTGGTTTCCATAAACCACATTATGAAAAAAAACTTTTCTAGGAGAGCAACAATGCTGAATAAGACCTAACACAGAGTAGAGGGGACACATTAGTTCTGACTGAAAAAAAAAAATCCTCAAGTGCTGAAGGCATGATAAAATGTACTCCATCATTTGTTGTGAGGTGGTATAAAAAAAACACATCTAAGTGAAAAAAAAAGCCAAAAAATCATGACTGTTGAATCAATGAAAAACATTAATTGCCTAAACAGAGCTACAGTAATCTCTTTCTGATGTACACAGAGTCAGGTGAAACACCTGGTTAGATGTGAAAATCTTTTACCCAATAATATTGTTAAAGTGTGTGCTGCCCAAGCAGGCCCTGTATATGATGCTACAATCCCCAAGCCTCCAAGCTGATACAGGTTTATACAGCAGACTCAAAAGTACCCCCCCCCCCACCCGCAGAAAAAACATTGTCTGGGGTAGATTGCTTTTCCTCAGCCTCCTCTAACTACACAACTGCTTTTATCCATCAACAAATGTTTGCACATATTTTCTCTTCAGAAACAGAAAACATTCATCAAACAACAATCTACATACCACACGAAACAAAAGTAGCACACACAAAACTTCAGGGCAACCACAAATGCTATTGTTATGAAAGGTAAGTAAGAAGAGATTGTAGACACACTGGTGCAAAGATGGACAGGCGTGAACTATGTATAAGTGATTAGATGGAAGGTAGCCTCAACCAGATTTCTTATGGGCAAGGAACACAAGTGCAAATTGTCTCTCTCTTTTCTTCTTCCTCTCTCCTTTACTCTCTCTTTTCCTCTTCCTCTCTCCTTTCCTTCCCAAATAGGGTAAGCCATGTGTCATCTCTACAGCAAGATATTTATTTCTGTACCTCTATCACACTCTAACTGTTCATCGTTTGGCACAAAGCCAACCTCCTCAGTTGAGGTGGGGTCTTGCCGTGCAAGTTACTTGGTGACCTCACTAGTGCTGGTGCCACATAAAAAGCACCTAGTACACTCTGGAAAGTGTTAGGAAGGGCATCCAGCTGTAGAAATCATGCCAACATAGACAAGAAAGCTTGGTGCAGCCTTATCATGTACCAGCTCCTGTCAAACCATTCAACTTGTGCCAAAGCAGACTTTAAATGATGATGATGATGACAGTATACACACACACACACACACGCACACACACACACACACACTCACTCACTCACAAACATGTGTGTTTGTGAGCATGTGTGTGTGTGGTTATGTGTGAGAAAGGAAGCAAGAGTTCTTGTATATGCTCTGACATTACTAAACTCCCTTAGCATATGTGTGTACAAACACATGCACTAACATACTTTCATGCACACACACACATACACATACAGGAGCAATATGCAAAAGAAAAAGTAAAAAAACTAATCTAAAATATACAGACCAGAATTTAACCAATCAGCCCTATCAATGTCACCCCACCCACCCCATCCCACTCAACCTAATAAAGAAAGCTGACTTCATTAACTCTATTGTCACACAGTTGTACTCTGGCCCTTAATTCTACCAAAGTAAACCAAATACTCAGCCAATGGCTTGTGTAGCCTTACCAAACACCTTGTGGCACTATTGTTCTAATATCAACACCATATCTTGCAATAGCTTCAGTTCAGTATGGCTTCATCACAGCTCTGATAAACATTTCCTTTGCTATACTTCCTGTATCTAGTGTCTTGTTACATGTAACTTTTTTTTTATTTATTTCAATTCGGTTGCTTTTTAATGAATGAATGTTTGTTGTATATCGCAGTCTGCAGTTAGTTGTTTTTATTTTTGTTGTTGTTGTTTTGTCCTCGAACTGCCCTGATTTAGAATTTCTATGATCAAAAGCATCCCAGCTCAGACCATTTTGTTTTTCCTTGGTATCGTGTTGCTGTAGACTACATTCTCCAATCTGTCCTTTTCAAGATGGTAAGGTATGACTTGCAGAAGATATTTTTTTCTTTTATTCACACACAGTATATATATATATATATATATATATATATATATATATATATATATAACCCATGCTAGCATGGAAAGCGGACGTTAAACGAAGATATATAGCTATATACTTTATTTAAAAGCAGCAGAAATATAACAAAAAACTGTTACTTGGAGTTTCACATTCCCGTTTATCAGACAGTTTTGTTAGAAATGGGAAAAACTTACCCATTTCTAACAAAACTGTCCGATGAACAGGAAAATGAAACTCCAAATAACAGTTTTTTGTTATATTTCTGCTGCTTTTAAATAAAGCATATTACTCTACCTCTGGTATTTGAGTACACTTTTTTCAACCTTATTGCACATTTATATGCTTACTCCGGTATATATATATATATATATATATATCATCATCATCATCATCATCGTTTAACGTCCGCTTTCCATGCTAGCATGGGTTGGACGATTTGACTGAGGACTGGTGAAACCAGATGGCAACACCAGGCTCCAGTCTGATTTGGCAGAGTTTCTACAGCTGGATGCCCTTCCTAACGCCAACCACTCAGAGAGTGTAGTGGGTGCTTTTACGTGTCACCCGCACGAAAACGGCCACGCTCGAAATGGTGTCTTTTATGTGCCACCCGCACAAGCCAGTCCAGGGGCACTGGCAACGATCTCGCTCGAAAATCCTACAGGAGCCAGTCAGGCGGTACTGGCAACGGCCACGCTCAAAATGGTGCATCTCATGTGCCACCCGCACAAGAACCAGTCCAGGGGCACTGGCAACGATCTTACTTGGCTTGCCGGGTCTTCTCACGCACAGCACATTTCCAAAGGTCTCGGTCAGTAGTCATCGCCTCGGTGAGGCCCAATGTACGAAGGTCTTGCCTCACCACCTCAGCCCAGGTCTTCCTGGGCCTACCTCTTCCACGGGTTCCCTCAACTGTTAGGGAGTGGCACTTTTTCACGCAGCTATCCTCCTCCATTCTCACCACATGTCCATACCAGCGCAATCGTCTCTCTTGCACGCCACAACTGATGCTTCTAATGTTCAGCTTTTCTCTCAAGATACTTACACTCTGACGGGTATTCACATTGACATTACACATCCAACGGAGCATACTGGCTTCATTCCTTGCGAGCTTACGTATGTCCTCAGCAGTTACAGCCCATGTTTCACTGCCATGTAGCATGGTTGTTCGTACGCATGCGTCATACAGTCTGCCTTTTACTCTGAGTGAGAGTCCCTTTGTCGCCAGCAGGGGTAAGAGCTCTCTAAACTTTGCCCAGGCTATTCTTATTCTAGCAGCTACACTTTCAGCGCACCCACCCCCACTACTAACTTGGTCGCCCAGATAGCGGAAGCTATCGACTACCTCTAGTTTTTCACCCTGGAATGAGATAGAAGTTGTTTCCTGTTTGTTTGCAGTCCTTATTGCACCTGAACATCTGCCACAAACAAAAACTAACTTGCTAGTTAACCTGCCTTTGATGTTGCTGCACCTCTTATGTGTCCATAGCTTGCACCGGGTACATCTTATAGAGTTACTACCTACTCCTTTTCTACATACTGAGCAGGGCCATCTACCTGAAGGGGTTTGTGTTTTATATATATATATATATATATATATATATATATATATATATATATATATATATTATAATGTTAGGGAATTACTAAATCCAAACTTACAAGGAAATACAATTTAATGACATCAAATTGAGTTGTATAATTTAAATATTTTAATAATTTAGAGAAGAACTACCATGGTGCAATTCACACAATGAAGGAGATCAGACACCATCAAGAAAAGCGTACTATACAAAATACTAGTTTAAAAATCGAAAAAATCCAAGAGAAAATTTGTAATCCATAAAATCTATGAAACATTGGACTAAAAATTTAAATCAATTTAGTAAGTTTATAAAAACGAAAGTGAATGAAAGACTACGTGCGTTTCATGGCCACATAAAAGTGGAAAATATCTGGTCAATCTACAAGTAACTTCAGGTCAAGTAACTTCAGGTCAAGTAACTTCAAAAAGCGTATCCTAATAATTAAAAATGCGATAAAATAAGAAAAGTAGAAAAATATGTATGACCCTTTATTTTTCAGGGCCCCTAAGACTTTTAGAAGAGAGGAAGAAGTTATCCTCAAACCATATTTGAGACATGACTGCTTACAACTAAGGGGTAAACTTCACTGAAGTTGCACAAAGACCAAGTGGTTAATGTCAAACCAGGCAACAAATGAAGACTACACTCTAAATTTGGCTACTATTTCCAGTATGTCGACTAATCACAAAGAGGCTCCCTGTAACTGTCATTAAAGTTACATTTTTGAAGATTTAGAAGCAGTTACTACTACTACTACTACTACTACTACTACTACTACTACTACTTTTTCTTCAAATATTTCATTAAGTCTGTAAATGTTTGTTTACTTCTAGAATTGATAAATAGGTCTCTACAACATCCAAGTTGTATTTGTAATTAGTGCACTCCACTACGTATATATTATGTATGTATGCATACATGTGCATGCATGCAAGTGTGTGTGTGTGTGTGTGTGTGTGTGTGTATCTATAACGATTCTACTAAAAGTGATGCAAAAGAGGGTATAACTTTTTCTCAACGAACTCTGGGCATTCAAATTGCACATGTGAGAAAAGCCACACTTCCTCTATCGTAACTCCTCTTCCTGTTCTTCTTTATTGCAGGCAAATATTGGGTTCCAAATTGGAGCAACATGTTGTCATTGAGTTCTTTGGTGAAAGAAGGATGCCGGCAACTCAACAAACACAGAAGTTAAACAGGTTGTTTACGGAGATAACACCATTAACTGTGATAACTGACACAAATTGCCAGTGAGTAGATAAATTGATTCTCACAGACGGATGAGTCACAATATGTGAGCTTGTAGCACAACTGGACAGTGATCACAATGTATTACAGAAGATGTCAGAAGTCTATGGATGTCGGAAATCATCATTATTATCCTTGATGTTTAATATCTGTTTTCCATGTTGGCATGGGTCAGATGGGGTGACAGGAGCTATCCAGTTGGAGAACTGCCCCAGGCAGTTTAAGTATATATTAAAACAATGACGACGATCATGGGAATGTTTGTGGAGATGCATACTCTGGGGGAGAGATCGCTTATATACATTTTGTGACATAAACCAACCCAGTTCAAGATATAGGACACATGCTCAACCTTTTTTCCTAGAGAAAGGGGGAATTTTTGAAGGGATGTCATGAGATGCTTTGCTCTTGAATATTCATTTCATATTTTTGTCATACTTGGTAGAAACTTATGGAAATATTAGAAATTACTTTCCCGTTAGTATGTAAAGCATTGTAGTTGATATATCAAGCAAAGGATGGGACTTATGTTGGGAGGGAAGGATTATACATGTCAGCATACCATAGTTCAGTTTACCCAGGAGTGTCACAAACCCTAGAAACAACACTATATGGACCAGTCTATAAAGTTTGCAGGATTATTTTACTGTAGTATGAGAGAGAGAGAGAGAGAAAGAGAGAGAGAGCATTGCTCCCCAACTGCCAGTTAGCAAACAGGAATGGCTTGAAGGAAGATTATTTTCCCCCCAGTTCCTTTCAGGCTGATTACTTAATATTTTTGCCAGAAGTTTTTGTAAGGAAATCACTTCTCTCAAAGAGACCGAATAATAAACAGGAAGACAAGAAAGTGGGGAGGCAAGCAATGAAGTAAAAATGTTTTTCAGAAAAATTTCAGGAGACATTGAGATTGGTTATTCAGCCAATCTCTTGGAAAAATTTTTCAGTATGACTCTTTCATGCTTCACTGACAGCCATTTCAACAGTGGTCTGTTGTAAGAAGCAGTGTAGCTGGCATGGCGTGTGGTCACAGTTATGTAAAGGAGATTAGAAGGAGGGAAAGAGCGAATGAGAGAATGACGGAGAGAAAAAGAGAAAGTGAGAGAGAGAGAGAGAGAGAGAGAGAGGTGAATGATAAAGACAGAGAGAGAGTTTGGGAGAAGTCATTTTTGGTATTTGAAATTTCATCTAATATCCCTTCTTAATTACTTTCTTGGGCAGTGTTTCAAATTTGTTATTTGATCCAGAAAGAAAAAAAAAAAGAAAAAGAAAAACTTTAGGGTAGGTGATGAAGTTGTTCCCAAATTAGTTTTAAGAGAAACATTGGAAAGAAGTAAGAAGCATATCAAATGCCATTCATTTTTGACATAGCAGCTAAATTCATGAAAATAAAAGCTAGTCTGCAAAATTTTAGCCAATTCCATCATAACAACTCAATGTGTTATATTTGTTACTTCATGTGATTATTCCATATTCTTGGTTTTTGGATAGAAATTTTCAAATAATCCTGATTTTTTTTTCTTTTACAATATCATAAAATGTAAATTATCATATATGTATTCATTGCTAACATCATCAATGATTTTGTCATCATTGCCATCATCATCATCGTCGTCATTGTCGTCGTCGTTGTCGTCGTCGTCGTCGTCGTCGTCATTGTTGTAGTCGTCGTCATCATCATCGTCGTCGTCATCACCGTTTTCATTATCCCCATCTTCAACATCATTATCTGCTGCATCCTTTTTTTTGTCAACATTTTCATCATTATTATCACCACGACTACCACCACCAACACCATCGTTATCATCATCACCATCACCATCTAGTACCACCACCACCGTAACCATTATTGCCAGAATTGTCAGCCTCATTGCATCATCATCATCATCATCACCATCATCATAATCCTTGTTTATTCTTTGCTTTTTATGGAAAGTTACAATAGATGCAAACATCTGATTTTCCATGCCAGCAAAATATTGACCAAATTTACCAAACAGATTACCTCAAATCCTCTCAGTCCGATGTCACTTTCTGCAAGGACCCAATAACTCACAGACTTGATTCCATGGCATCTAATCAAGTCTTCTTTCACTGAATTACTCATGACAGATTTTCCTCTTATTCACAAAGTATAGCCCTTTTACATTTCACACATAATCTCCATAGCTCTGTAGCAGCTGTTCCACAACACATTCACCAATCCATTGTTTGTCAATCATGTTCTTAAGTCACATGAATCATATGACTTTATTTTCTTCTAATAAATTGGCGTTGCACAACTTGAAGGATCAGGCTTACTTCATTTGTGTTCAGGCGTCAAAGCTGTTCAGCATACCAGAGCTCTGTGTGTGTGTGTGTGTGTAAGTGTGTGTGATTTTGTGTGTGTATGAGTGTGTGTGTGTATGTGTGAGTGTGTGTGTGTTGGTATGTGTGTGCATGCGAGTGTGTGTGTGTGTGTGTGTGTATGCGAGAGTAAGTGAGAGTGTGTACATGTGTATGTGCATGTGAGAGAGTGTGTGTGTATATGCGTGTGCATGCGAGAGAGTGTGTGAGTGTGTGTGTTTGTGTGTGTGAGTGTGTGTGAGCATGTGAGAGAGTGTGTGTGTGTGTGTGTGTGCGCGCGCATGCAAGAGTGTGTGTGTGTGTGTGCATGCAAGTGTATGTGTGTTGTGTGTGTGTGTGAGTGTGTGTGTGTGTGAGTGTGTGTGAGTGTGTCTGTGTATGTGCGAATGAGTGGGAATTTTTTGCATCTTTTTCTTTATTAACTTAATTTCTGCCAGGTCAGATTGGAACCTGGTGCAGCCTCCTGGCTTCCCAGACCCCAGTCAAACTGTCCAAATCATGTCAGCATGGAAAACGGATGATGATGATGATGATGGTGATGATGATGATGGTGATGATGATGATGGTGATGATGATGATGGTGATGATGATATCTATATATATATATATATATATATATATATATATATATAGGTGCAAGTATGTGTGTGTGGTAAGAAGCTTACTTCCCAATTACATGGTTCAGGATTTAATTCCACCATGTGACACATTGGGCAAGTGTCTTCTACTCTAGCGCTGGGCCAACCAAAACCTTGTGAGTGCTTTTAGAATTTCATTTTTGCAGAGATTAATATGTCCCCTCAAAAGTGTGAATCACCATTCATCTCAGTCCTTTGTTGTTTCCTTATTAGGGCCCAATTACCTGAGATTGAATTTCACAACTCTGTCCTGTATCTTCCTGAGTCTTCCTCTTCTATTAATATTTTCCACTTTTAGCGATTGGCACTTCTTTATTCAAATGTCCTCATCTATACCTATCACATGAGCCTAATTTTTCTCTCAACACATTTGTACTTACTCACATATGCACGCTAATGTTGCACATCCAATGGAGCATGCTAGCTTCATTTCTTTCAATTTCCTTCAGATGTCCTCTGCATTCAGGGCCACATGTTAATACAATGTAGCATTGCTGTTCATACACAAGCACCATTCAATCTGGCTTTTCCCCCAAGAGAGAGAGGTGTTTGTTACCAACAGAGGTAAAAGTTCTCAGAACTTTTTCCATCCTGTTCTTATTCAAGCAAGTATATTTTTAGAACATCCTCCACCACTGCTAATTTGGTCACTTAAATAACAGAAGCTATCAAGTACCTCTAGGGAACCTCCTGGGCATTCAAGAAAATCTATTTCCCATGTGTTCTTAGTATTTATTGCTCCTACACATCTACCTCAAATTCTGTTTTCTCTTTTAACCTTCCAGTGATTACACTGTACTTCTTGTGTGTCCATAGTTTGTATTAGATATTCTCTTCTCTCTTGGTAGTCCATTGATCTCCAATGAAGATGTAGTCTGCAGTCTCAGCAGTCAGTGACGGAAACACATGTGGCTCCACAGCCCAAAGCTGGAAGCACACAGGCACCTGCAGGTTGGACACTGGTATTCTGTGGTCGGAACTGAGGATGAAGTGACCTGGTGACATCTGTCTCTTGTGGCTGCAAGGCATTGCCATCTATCCTCCTCAAAGGCAGCTACAGCAGTGTAGGTGACTGACCTCCAGGTAGCCCTGTTTGTGGCTGCAGGTTCGAGTTTGTGAGGCTGAGTGCCACACCACTTTAGGTTGCCCTTTTAGGGTGTCTTTATACCTCAACATGGGTCTTCCTTGTTGATTTGTGCCTTCCTTCGGCTCACCATACATCAGTTGTCTGGGGATGTGGTGGTTGTTCATTCTGACGATGTGGCTGGCCCAGCACAACTGATCAGAAGTGCCTCGACACTCGTGGACTCTGCTCTGTCTAGGACTTCTTGGTTGGAGACTCTGTCCTGCCAGCAGATGCGCAGATTGTGCAGTGATCTTGTATGGAACTATTCCAGCTGCTTAATGTACCAGCAGTATAGAGCCCACATTTCACAACCATACAGCAGCATGGAGAGAACGACAGCTTTGTATATCTTGTGTTTCATGGATAGCAACACACTTTTCTGTTGTAGTACTTTAACTCTGAGTCTACAGAGTGCTTGACTGGCTTTCTGGAGCCTGGATGTGATCTCTTTATCCAATAAACCATCTGCAGAGATTGTGCTGCCTAGGTACCTGAAGCTTTCAACACAATTCAGCTCAATGGAATTACTGCTTACAATTTTTATACATACCAAGCAGAGCTGTTTTCCTGAAGGGATTAGTGGTTGGACTGTTTTCCTGCTTACTAGGATTTTGATCTTTTGTAACTTAATTTTAAGGCCCACTGTTTCCAGGTTTTGCTTCCACAAATGGAATTTCTTCCTAATCTTGCAACCATTTTTGTGACCAGAAAAAGGTCATTAGC
The DNA here is from genome assembly GCF_046866305.1 of Octopus bimaculoides. Taxonomy (NCBI): domain Eukaryota; kingdom Metazoa; phylum Mollusca; class Cephalopoda; order Octopoda; family Octopodidae; genus Octopus; species Octopus bimaculoides. Next base: position 29,910,929 of record NC_142935.1, read on the forward strand.
ATAGAGAAGTTCCCAGGGGCAGCTGGCCTAAAACTCCTCTGCTATAGCCTGGAGGACAATATTAAAGGGGGTGGGGGGTCTGAAAGCAAGCCCTGATGAACTCTACTCACTGTACTTGTTGTTAACTCCCACATGACCGAAAGCATCTTTGTACATGGCATGGATGGCTCTCACCAGCCATTCATCTATTCTTAGTTTTTGCACATCATAAAGGAAGGCTTTCTCCAGGTCAACAAATGTCAAGTACAGCTCAGTTTACTTTTTGCTAAATACTTTTCCTACAGTTGCTCATCCTCCTGCTCCTGCTCCACCCCCTTCCTCCTCCTCCTCCTCCTCCTCATTTGATGGCTGTCTTCTATGCTAGCATGGGTTGGACACACAAATACATGCACGCACACACACACATGCCAAAATACATACAACTATATATATATATATACATATACGTGAGTGAGAATGTATATGTATGTCAGTGTGTACGCATGCGCATGCGTGTATGTCTAGATATATATTTGTGTGTGCGCATGTGTGTGTGTGTGTGTGTGTGTGCTTGTGTAAATTTATTCCTGAACATACATAGAAATTCATAATACATATGTGTGTATATGTATATATATATATATATATATATATATATATATATATATATATATATATATATATATATATGTACCTATGTATATGTATGTGAATATGTATATGTATGTGTATATGTATATATATATATGTATATATATATATATATTTAATTATATATAAAGGGCATTACCTGAGTATTAATGCCTCACGCTTCGAGGGACTAAATAAGTAAAAAACTACTAAAACTAAGCAACATATTTACCGAAAGCGAGGGAATGCAGCTTTCAAAATTTATCTCTTAAAAACATTTAACTCAACGGTAGACCACTGGTTTCTCAATCAAATACAGAAAAAACTGTGAAGTAACCTGTATTCTTTTGTTCATCAGTACACGTATGATCAAGATATATAAAAATAAACAAGAATCAACCTACCACGATGTAGCCATCACAGCAACGATGACTTTTGTTCACAATTATATATCCCTGAAAGAGATTTGAATTTATCCGGTTGCATCTCGGTTGCATATTTTTATATATCTTGACCATACGTGTACTGATGAACAAAAGAATACAGGTTACTTCACAGTTTTTTCTGTATTTGATTGAGAAACCAGTGGTCTACCGTTGAGTTGAATGTTTTTAAGAGATAAATTTTGAAAGCTGCATTCCCTCGCTTTCGGTAAAAATGTTGCTTATTTTTGGTAGTTTTTGACTTATTTAGTCCCTCGAAGCGTGAGGCATTAATACTCAGGTAATGCCCTTTATATATAATTAATTATATTTATGAAGAAACGATGAATATTTTTCATTACGAAGTTTTTCGTTATTTTTTCATTATGAGGTTTTTTTCACGCTGACTACTTGATAAATTCTTATAAAGAATTTATCCTATATTATATTATATATATATATATGTAAATGCATGTGTGTGTGTATATATATATATAAACCCATCAGACCTTGACTCACGGCTAAGTTTAATTTCTGTTGCTAGTGAAAATTTTTAAACACAACACCACCCTGGTAAGTTCAAGTCAACTAGGAATGCAAAAGTTCATTTAACATTAACATATGTTACATTTGATATATTCAATGTGAAGCCAGCTACTGATGGCTTATGCAGAATTAAATTTTAGCTACTAATATTACCTACTTTGAAAAGGCATTTAAACTCTTTGCTTCATTTGTAGCTCAGAATATTATTTATTTATATATATTTGTTTATTTGTTTATATATATATTTGTTTGTTTGTTTATTTATATATTTGTTTGTTTGTTTGTTTGTTTGTTTATTAGTGTTTAATTTCCAACCCGTTCTAGCTTCCATCTCTCATTTTTGGTTTGTCATACACTTCAGACCTTGCTTCTACCTGTGCCAGAAAATTTGGCAAGTAGGCTCGATATATCGACAGGAATAGGTTTACTGAAAATGTAATTAGCCCCCAGGAGAAAAATACCGAAAATAAAAATAAAAACAAAAAAAAATCAAAATGAGAATTAAAAAAATCAAATAAAAATGTAAATAAACATAGAAATGAATAAATAAAACTAATGATTAAATAAAAAGAAACTTCCACCAAAAATCACAAACAAATAAACAAAAGAGAAAAAAATAAAATAAACAGCAGCAGCAAAAACAACTACATAAAAATACCATTTGGTGCGAAACCTTAGAATTTGATATCAGCCAAGTTATAGAGTAAGTGACATGTTGTAGGTCATTAAATATTCTATTCTTTAGTAGAGTTTAAGACCGATTCTGAGAAAAAAATTGTTTTATTCTTACTTATGTTGTAGCCTTAAATATTTTCGCCTCCAAAAATTGTTAAGCTCAATTAATGAAATTAATTCATTAGCACATTTTTTTTGAAAATTACATTTTTTAAAAATATATTTTATTTTATTTTCAGTTCATTTCATTATGGCTGAAAGGGAGTTGGGTGAGGTGGAATAAAGTCAAAGAAATGTAAAAAAAGAACTGGCGCTCCATCGGATACGACGACAAGTGTTCCAGTTGATACGATCAACCGAACAGCCTGTTCATGAAATTAATGTGTAAGTGGCTGAGTACTCCACAGATATGTGTACCCTTAATGTAGCTTGCAGGGAGATAAGTTTGGCCTTTTGAATTATAGGCACCACACATTTTTGCCAACCCAGTGAGCAGGAGCAATGTTCAAGGATATAACGTGTTACTGGGATTGAACTGATGACCTTACGATTGTGAAGAGAATACCCCTAACCTCCAAGCCATACAACTACACAAAATCAAAGAAATGCTGGAATTAGGAAAAGTTCCTTCCTGAGTCATGTAGAACCATCGGGCCGGTTTCCCAGTTTTCATGGCATACATATTTCCCACCAGAATGGGACGCCATCCATTACAAGATTACTCATTTTTATGGATTAATAAAAGCAATCAAGGTGCCAAATGGTGGCATTAAAGCAGGTGATAGGTTAGGTCTGCTTCTCAAAGCAGCATTAGAAAAGGTAGAAACAGACTATGGTCTCTTCATAGGCCAGTGGATGTGGTATATTGGCAAGTGGACCTTCATAGGTCGATCTAAGAAAGAATGACCAACCTTATTGTTTTTATAAGTGTGTGGAACAAAAGAAATGAGATTAAAAGATTGAAATGATGTTATATCCCATGATTTTGTCATTGTCTTTCTTCTCCTCCTCTTCTTCCTTTCTTCTCCTCCTCTTCCTTTCTTCTCACCTCTGTCATCATCACCATTGTCATTGTCAAGACTTGTTGTCATCATCACCACCATTATAATTATTATCATCATTATCTTCCACCCCCTCCTACTCCCTACCCACCACCACCACCATCACACTCCTCCTCTTCCTCACCCCCATCGCCATTGCTGTGATCGTGGTTGGCATGTCATTCCTTGTCGGTGTCGTTATCGGCAAACAAAAACAATCTTCAGGTAAAGCTTCTGTCGCTACCACCGCTTCCACCAGAAATTCCATCAACCAACACCCCCCCCCATTAACTTTCTGCCAGCCGATATGGCGGCAGCAGCACTAACAACAGTTAATTTTTAGCAGCAACTTCTTGGTAAAGACATTCTGAGGCATGGTTTCAATACCCAACACTGGTGCTATTTCGCTTGAATGGCTGATGCCCTTGGGAAGGGGCAAACATTTTCTTTAAAAAGAAGAATTGATGTACTGTGTACTGTACATGCATGCATTGTGCATTTATGCATGCTCATGCATGGGGTGCATGTGTATGCATAACACCCTGGGGGTGGGAAAAAACACGTTTATTAATACATGTACTATGTGTGCACATATTTGCATTCATGTGTGTGCGTGTGTGTGTAATGCCCTTGAGAAAAAGTGTATTTTCATTAACAGACGTACTGTGTGCACATACTTGTGTGTATGCACCTACATGTATGTGTACACGTGTATGCATATATATATATATATATATATATATATATATATATATATATTATATATATGTATGTATGTATGTATGTATGTATTTATGTATGTATGTATGTATGCATATGTATGTACATATATATATATATAAAAACAAACAGTAAATGAGTATATGCATATATACGTACAGGTATGTGCATACCGACATCCACCTGTATGTATAGGTGCATATCTGGGTACAGGACATTGCAAATATATATATATATATATATATATATATATATATATATATATATATATATATATATACACATGGATATTGCTTCCTCAAATTTTGAATGAGTATATATATATATATCTCTATACGGAGAATTCACAAAAAAAAACAACAGACGAAGACAGGTGGTGTAGACAACAAACAGATGTATTAGTATAACACTCAGGAAGTGAAAAAGTCTTTAACGTTTTGAGCCTACGCTCTTCCACAGAAAGGAACACAGAAAGAAATAAGGAGAGAAAAATGAATGTGTAGTGGCTAGCGATCTATCATGGCAAATGCCGGACAGAAGGGTCACACAGGAGAGCTAGGAAGAAGGGGAGATAATAAAGTAGTGGTGATCCCAAAACGAATGTGTATGTGTATGGTTATATATGAGGAGGTGCATGGCTTAGTGGTTAGGGTGTTATACTCAGGACTGTAAATTTGTGGTTTCCATTCCTGGATCAGGTGATGTGTTGTGTTCATTGTGTTCTTGAGAAAAAACATTTCTTTCACATTGCTCCAATCTACTCATCTGGTAAAAATGAGTAACCCTGCGACAGACTGACATCCTGTCCAGGGGGAGGAATATATATGCCACAGAATCTGGGAGACCAGCCTGATGAGACTTTGGCTTGAGAAGGCCCTTTGATCACTTTTTAATGCAGGGGTAGATGAATGGCTTGCAAAAGCTATGCAAGCCATGCACAGGGTTGTAGTCTGTAAACTGAAAATTATCATGAGTACAGTGTCAAATTTGATATGCAGGTAGGCATTCATTAAAGTTTAGTCCTCAGTCCCCTCCTATTCATCATTTCTTTTGGCAATAACAGAGGAATTTAAGATTAGCTGCCCCAGGGATCTACTATATGTTGATGATCTTGCTCTCATAGCAGAAATTGCAGCGGGAAATTTAGACAGTGTCACGTGACAACTTTCTGGGGCAGCCTGCTGGAGCCTAGCAGCAGGTATAAAAAAGGGGAATTTGACAAGACAGTCAGTCGGACGCTGACACTCGTTGATGCTGAATCGAAGAGGCCAGGGAATAGAAGAAAGAAGACATGCACCCAACACCAGAGCTGAAGACACCTCCGAAAGGGGGGGGGTGCCACGTCAAAACGGTAGAGGAGCAGGGGCCGAAACTGGACGTGGTTCCTCATGATGATGTCTTGAGCTAACTGGATCCTATAAAGGAGCTGTTGTGGTAGCAGACCATGAAACATGGTTGAAATTCCTCCTTCTAGATGTGGAAGCAAAACCTGGAATCAGTGGGTCTTGAAGTTAACTTAGCAATGTCCAAGGTTCTAGTAAGTAACAAAACAGATGGGACCCTTCCCCATTCAGGTAAATGGCCCTGTTTGATATGTAGAAAAGGCATAGGTAGGAATTCTATATGGTGTAGCCAGTGCAAGTTATGGACATACAAGGGGTGCTGTGGTACCACATGAAGGTTAATGGAGAAAGTAGTGCTTGAGTGTGGAAGATGAACAGGAGCCACAAGGACTAAGGGTCCATGGGAAATTGAATCTTCCTCCTATCACATGCTTTTTTTTTGTGTATCTGTGTGAGCATTTGTCCCACATTCTGTAAGTCCTACTTGATTTATTGATGCAGGACACACACACACACACGTGCACACACACACGTGCGCGCACCACACATTCACCCACCACATACACACAAATACGCATGCCCCCACACACACACATACACACAAACACGCACGTACATACATACACATAAATACACACACACACTTGACACATATACACACAAATACACATGCACACACATACACACACACCAAACACACAAACACACATAAACAGACATACACATGAACGCACATACATACACACATACACAAACACACACAAACACGCACGCACATACATACACATAAATACACCACACACATATACACATAGATACGCATGCACACACACACACACACACACAAACACAAACACACATACACAAACATACACACACACACACACACAAACAAACAAACACGCACACATATATCAAAGTCTTCTCAAGCACATAAGTTTCCAACAACTTTCCCAAAATTTATAAAATATTTTCTCTGATTAATTAGATATTAGCAGTAAGCAATTAGCTCATTTATTACTGTAAAAAAAAAAAAAACCTGTTTCTCATATTAGCAACCCAAAGAAACAACAACAGTGATAACAACATTGGTAATGACAATGATGATGATGACGGCGACGATGATGACAATAATGACGATGATGACAATAATGACGATGATGACGAAGATGATGACATTGATGACGATGACAGATGATGATGATGATGAGAACAACAACGATGACAATGACAACAACGATCATCATCATGATGCTGCTGCTGCTGACAATGATGATGATGACAATGATGATGATGACAATGATGATGATGACGATGATGATGATGACGATGATGATGACGATGATGATGATGACGATGATGATGATGATGATGATGATAATGATGATGATAATGATGATGATGATGATGATGATGATGTTAATGATGGTGACAACAATGACAATGAAAGCAACAATATTATTCTGGGTTAGTTTCATAGGAGTTGGTTGTATTTTAATTTCTATTAAATTTATTTAACCGCAGAAAAAATTTAATTTGATCGTTTTTTTAAATTTTTTTTTTTTTATCCTGTATAAAAAAACATGTTATTACAGTATGAAGATTTTTTTGTTTTTAGAGAAAGAAAAAAAATATTGCTAAAGCTGAAATGGGTTAAGTTATAACTGATCTAAACATTTTTTTTTTTTTTAATTTTGTGTAAAATTTAATTTTAAAAAATATCATTGGAGAGAAGCCATTCTGATACTTTACTGCGAAATCCTATAACTTCTGAAGCAATATTCAAGAAACTCCAGAAGGATTTTATTTTTTAATTTTGCCACAAAACATCTGGTTTATGTAATAAGATCCAATAGCAACATTAAGATCTGTTGGCACCATTCCAACCAGCCAACCAATTTTTCCTTTTCCTAATCTAAATAAATTTTAGCATGAAGAATTTCATGTCATGTTACCAGTGTGAGAAATAACACTGGATCTTCAAATTCACTTATGTCTTGAGAAAATTTCAGACTCTTGTATGATTCTTTGGCAAATATTTACTAATAGTCACCCAATTCTCTTTTCAATAATGAAAGACTAGAGTTTATCATGATTTTTTTTTTTTAAGCTTTTATTTGGTGAAAGTAGGAGGGAGATAAGAAGAAATAAAATAAAAACAAAAATAATTAACTGTCTTTTGATAAAATAAATACCAGTCAAATACTGAGGTCGATGTAAAAGACTTCCCCCCTCTCCTCAAAAGCTGCTGGCTCTGTGTCAAAATTCGAAACCAATATTAGGCATCGGCATGAAGGCGCCGAGCTGGCAGAAACATTAGCACACCGGGCAAAATGCTTAGCGGTATTTTATCTGCCGTTACGTTCTGAGTTCAAATTCTGCCGAGGTCAGCTTTGCTTTTCATCCTTTCAGGGTTGATAAATTAAGTACCAGTTGCATACTGGAGTCAATCTAATCGACTGGCCCCCCTCCCCAAAAATTTCGGGCCTTGTGCCTTGAGTAGAAAAGAGTATTAGGTGTAGGCATGGTTGTGTGGTTAAGAAGCTTGCTTTGTAATCACATGGTTTCAGGTTCAATCCCACTGCATGGCACCTTGGGGAAGGGTCTTCTGTTATAGCCCCAGGCCAACCAAAGCTTCATGAGTGATGATGATGATGATGATTTGATGTGAAGGCAATACATAACAGGCTTTTTTTTCAGTGCCTCTCTACCAAATCCACCCAAGACTTTGGTGAGCGTGGGACTATAGCAGAAGACACTTGCCCAAGGTGGGACACAGTGGGACTGAACCCGGTACCATGTGGCTGGAAAGCAAACTCTTTCACCACACAACTATGCCTGCAACTTGTAATAGCATAAAAAAGAAAAAGAAAAAAAAAATTCTGATCATAAAAAAGCAAGCTAATTTTTTTTTGTGATGGGTGGAGTGCTGTTTATTGTATCAACCTCAATATGCTGCAGATATTAATTTCATCAAATCTTGGATGGTGGAGGGATGATTCAATGAAGGAGATTTTATGTAATCACTCGATCTGCTAGAAATAGCAGCCAAACCTCTCTCCGATGACGTGCAAGAAATAACAGTCAAACCTCTCTCCAATGACCTGGTAGAAATAGCAGCCAAACCTCTCTCTAATTACATTGCCTTGGGAAAGGAAGGACATCATGCAGTCCTAGATATATGAAATAACAGGAAGGTCATGATGGAACACTTTTAGTCATGAGTCTGCTTGTTCAGGGCTCATATGAGGCTAAACATATATTTTTAGAGTTTACTTGTTTCAGTCATTGGACAACTGCCATGCTGGAACACTGCCTTGAACAAATAGGTTACTCTGAAGTAGAGAGAAGTGTCTTGTTTGTTGGCACTCTGTCGCTTATGACGTCGAGGGTTCCAGTTGATCCGATCAACGGAACAGCCTGCTCGTGAAATTAACGTGCAAGTGGCTGAGCACTCCACAGACACGTGTACCCTTAACGTAGTTCTCGGGGATATTCAGCGTGACACAGTGTGACAAGGCTGACCCTTTGAATTACAGGCACAACAGAAACAGGAAGTAAGAGTGAGAGAAAGTTGTGATGAAAGAGTACAGCAGGGTTCACCACCATCCCCTGCTGGAGCCTCATGGAGCTTTTAGGTGTTCTTGCTCTATAAACACTCACAACACCCGGTCTGGGAATCGAAACCGCAATCCTATGACCGCGAGTCCACTGCCCTAAACACTAGGCCATTGCGCCTCCACTGAGAGAAGTGTCTATGTGAGTTAGAAAGATCAAATGATCTCAATGAAGTGCTAACAGTATTTCCATCTTTCCTTCTTTCTCTTTTCTTTTCTTTTTTTTTTATAAATGACCTTGGAAGGATAGAAAGACAAAATCACCCCCCATTAAGATTTAAACCTTGAATAATGTGGTTGGGAACAAGATACAGGAAAGCATATGATTTGGTATTTTTTGTATGGGACATCTTCATTCCTTCTGGAAAAAAGATGAACGTGGCTGTGTGGACAGATGTTTACTTCCCAGCTATATGGTTCTGGGTTCAGCCCCACTGCATGGCACTTTGGGCAAGTGTCTGCTACTATAATCTCAGGCTGACCTAAGCCTTGTGAGTGAATTTTGTAGATGGAAAATGAAAGAAGCCCATAGAGTGTGGGCTTCTTTCTTTCTGTCTGTGTCTCCCACCAGCTCTTGACAACTATTGTTGGTGTCGATTCATTCGACTAAAAATTCTTCAAGGCGGTGCCCCAGCATGGCCGCAGTCTCATGACTGAAACAAGTAAAAAATAAAAGATAGACTACAACATAGCAACAACAGACAACAACAACAGCAACATCTGCTTCGTCCTTAATATCTGGTATGTCAGTAAAAGTTAATTAATTGAACCCACTCCCAATGTTCTGGTGAGGGCAACCGTTGGGATCGTATTAACACAATTTTGAAACGGCTGACAACGAAGTAGCCCCCACCTGGACCGCTGACAACTAACACCCGCAATACAATACGGCAACAAGCCAGTCTCAACGTGGTACTCTACCCCAACAGCTCATCTGTGATGTCATCATAGCTGTTGGCTTTTATTTATTCTACTGCACAGTGCTTATCAAGTTTCGGTAAATGCTTCCCAACCATCTAGTTTCCTCCCATCAAGCTGACTAGCCTGGTCCCTCAGGGCAAACAGTGCAGTCATGAACAACTCAGACTTCGTTACAGAGCCTTTTGTTGCTGTTGCTGTTGTTGTTGTAAATCAGTTGTCTACTCGAAGTAGTTGTAATGTGAGGTCCTTACGTGACTTTAGAAACAAGGAGGGGACACCAACGTAAACAGCTCGAACAGCCACTGTGGCTTATTAATGGAAATATAAACAATGGTTACTTACGAACTTCCCTGTCAGAGTCCGCACAGATTTGGAAGTCTTACGTCGCTCGCTCCCGGAATTTATACATACATGTACCAATTAGCAAGAGCATGTACGTATGAGACTATTCATATGAGAGGAGACACACATTCTCTCTCGCTCTCCCTTTCTCTCTCTCTCTCTCGCGCGCACGAAACACAAACTCAATATATACTTTCACGCAAACATATATACGCAAGGCTTTTCTCAAATTCAAATTATGACATTGTTTATTATCTACTGATGGAGTTTTTTTTATCTTTGTTAGAAACGAAATCCTTACAGGAAGATTTCAAATAATTTGAAAAGATAAAAGAACATACGTACATTCATACATGCGTACATACATACATACATACGTACATACATACATACATACATACAACTTGATAAGCACACAATGCTAAAGATCAACGAAAAAATACCTATGCTGAACCATTGAGGAATCTACAGTTACTCTATCCAGATTACAAGTTCAGGTTTATACCTGTAATTATTGGGGCACTGGGATATGTAACACACTGCCTAAATACCCATCTTGAGAAATTAGGCTCCTCAAAACTAGAAAGGAGAAAGATGATTCAAAGACTACAGATCCAAGCCATCACTGGAACTGTAAAAATCTGTAAAACTTTCCAGAAGTTTATCATTTGAATATATATGAGCATGTCTAGATATGCAACTATATGTATGAGAATATATACAGAAAACAAAACAGACAAATCTGCACTTATACATATATACATGCATACAAAAATACCCTGTTGATGTTGTTGAAATTCTAATGAAGGAGCCTTGGATCTAGATTAGAAACTGACTCTTTCTCTGTTGACAATAAATCTTGAAATAAAACTGAATACTAACATACATAGAATGTACTTATCATCAAAGGGGCATTAGGTTATGTACTAACACATTTGCACAAACACCTAGGAATACTCAGTCTCAAAGAAAAAGGTCAAAAGAAACTGATGCAGATTCTCCAAATCCAATCTATTAGTGGCACAGTGAAGAGTGATAGGGCATTCCAAAATTTCTCCATATGAGATTCTTTTGTGAATGGATGCAAACACTTGGATGTATATATCAACAGTTCAACCAACGCACAAACTCGACCACTTATTTACAAACATTGAGAACTCTCTTAAGTCAAAATGTCTTATCACTTTGTTGGCAACCAGTTCAAACTCTTTCAAAAAGAACTTAAATTAAACTCAAAGGAAAATCATACATATGAGGATTACACCAAAAGTAAGACAAAAGTGGACATGACTCTTTTATTAACTGGCACGGGTCGTTCAAATTTATTAATAGAATATTTTTCCATATAAAAACACAACTCAACATTACAAGGGATGCTTATGCACCTAATTTGTTGAACCTTGTGTGAAAAAAATTCAGCGTTGCACTGTTGTATCCACTTCTTCACAGATGTAGTTAAGGCCTAAAATTGAAACCTCACAGCTTGGATAACTAGTCCCAGACCACATTTGAGTTACGCAATGTGACCTGATTACCAACCACTTACTTGATAGAAATATTACCCCTTATCATAGAATGTTCTATGAAGTTCCTGTGTTTTTATAGTTATATAAGCACAACACACGTAAACAAATCAGAGAGGCATACTTTGAAAGTACAAGCAACAAGTCCTTCAACAAGTTTTCTTGGACGATGTGGGAGGAATGAGCAGGTGTGTTGTCATGGTGGAGTTGCCAGTTCTTTACTGCCCATAGGTCAGGTTGTTTTCACTGCACAGCTTCACAAAGGCAACGAAGAACCCTCAGGTAGCATTCTTTATCAATTGTCTGGCCACAACGTGGCTCACTGTCCACTAAAGTGCAGCCATCTTTGAACCAGTTGTACTACTCCTTTATTTGCGTTTTTCCCATAGCATCATCTTCAAAGGCCTTCTGAAACTTCTTGATAGTCTGGCCGTGTGTATCACTGAGCTTTTGGCAGAATTTGATACAGTATCTTTGTTCAATGCACTCGGTCGTCTTGACTCAAAAAGAAAAATTGCACAGCACAATCTCCACGTCTGTACTCAACGTGTCACTGCAGGCAAATGGTGCAACCTAGAGACACGAAAATTTTTACGCATGCTCAGGAAGGACGCAGCTACCCAACACCCATGCAGACTTTGTTCACATTATTATTTTGTGCAAAAAAATCAAGGTCAGATACTTTTTGACTACACCTCATATATATGTATGTATGAAGAGATATCTACATCTGCAACTTAAGACAGAGAAAAACGAACATATCTCACTATGGGACTCAAATCATACAGTTATAGTTTGCTGGTGTTGCCAGGCAATCTTACCTCTGATTACACCAATGGATTCGGAGTGAATTTGACTATTGAAATAACAATCATAACCAGTCTTCTTTTACTGGATAAGCTTAACAGTCTAATCTTCTCTCATAACCCATGACAATACCAATTTAACGGCTATTTAGCCTCCTGCAGATAGGCCACACCAATTAGTATCCAATATAGTTCAGTATCATGCTGAGATTCTTCTCTCTTACTTAGAGCAATCCCAAAATATTAAAGGTAATTAGCTATAACATATATATATATATGTATATATATATATATATATATATATATATATATATATATATATATATATATATATATATATATATATATATATATATATGTATGTATGTATGTATGTATGTATGTGTATATATATATATATATATATATATATATATATATATATATATACACATATATATAAATGTGTGTGAATACATATATATATATGTATAGCTATAAAGAATGAAATTAATGGGAAAAAATGGTTATCACTAGACACGTTTCAGTAGCAAATTTATTACTGACGCATTGCATCATACAATTTGGCATGCAATAACATGTGAGATTATATAAGATTATACAATAATGTGTTTACTTAACTTTGCCACATTCTCAGGTAATATTCCCTGATAGCTTCATAAGGTGATATGTGCCACTGGAAAAGTGGATTTTCCTTGATCTATTCAATAGATCCTGCTTTCTTTCATTGTGTAGACATATGCGCACGCACACACAGACACACACACACACACACACACATTTACATATATAATTAATGAATATAGGACTTAAATGTGAGTTACCATAAGTTTCATGCTCTAATAGTACAGTAATAAGATGAGCTTGCATAGCATGCCTTGTAGTATCCTGTGATGTTTCTTGTAGTAGCCTGTGATATGGCTGCTATCTAAGAAAAAGTGAAAAAGAATAAGAAAAGAAAGAGCAAGAAAAAAGAAATAATGAGATAAAGGAAAGAAAGCAGAAAAGGAAATCTTGGAGGAAAAGAAGATAAGAGTTG
>NC_142935.1:29929531-29992031 GCF_046866305.1 Octopus bimaculoides
CGGTCTTAGTCTTCACACCTTATTGACTTTAACCTACTCTTCCAACTTGAAAGTTTCAAATTTCTGCAGTTCTTCTTCAACAGAATCTGCAATCAAATCTGGGTTGTCAGCACACAGATGTTCTTCAGCATACATTTGTAAAGTTATACATTATATAGATACATTTATATTCACACTCACACACACAAACACACACACACAGACATATATGTATTTTATTTCTATCAATCTGTCTATCTGTCTGTCTGTCTGTCTATCTATCTATCTATCTATCTAGCTGTCTATCTCTCATTATCTCTCATTATCTCGCTGTGTGTGTGTGTGTGTGTGTGTGTGTGCATCTATGTATATATATATATATATATATATTATAAATTCAGATAAGGTTGGTTTATGGAATTTATATTCTATACTGCTCTTTAACTTAGGCGTGCTACTTTTTCAGGTTTACAATTTACTGACGATATATATATATATACACACACGCATATATACATATACGTGTATGTGTGTGTGTGTGTGTGTGGCTTGGAGTTTCTGGAACCACCATTGACACTGGCTTATGCTTATTGTCCAATCCCCATATACTGCATTAATATTCCTTACACTTTCCGTTGTGTTATTGCCTTTATTGAACTCCTAAAGCAAAATATGCCGAATATGCTCCTTTGTCACATCCATTATAGCTTTGGAAAAATAACTGTTGAAATCGAACTGCACCCTTCAAAACTTGCATTAAGAATAAGTACAAGGTAAAATTATTACCTGCTTATACAGTAAGCTGATGTAGGTAGTTTATCCTGTCCCCCTCCCACTTTTAGTTCATGCAATTGGAAAACCGCATTATTTATGGCATGACCCAATATGTGTGTGTGTGTGTGTATGTACACATGCATAAAGAGAGACAGAGAGATGGAAATAAAAAAAAGATGGACAAACTATTATAGTAGCAGTAATTCATTACATGAGATAGATACATATTCAAATTACAGCTGTTTCAAACAATCAATGACAGGCTGATAATATAATAATACTCACAATGCAAACAAGCATATATAATGAGGCAATAATTAGACACAGCAAATAAGCCAAAGAGCAAAAACATTATTAAAGAGCATGAAGCATAATATGTGAGTATCTTCTTACGTCAGCCTACCCTCATCTGGTTCACAATGATTATGATGAAGATGATAATAATGGTGGTATATGTATGTATATGTTAAATGTTTAGCAAGAAGCTTTTGTAAAAATATATAATTTTTATGACAATTGGAACAATTGCAATGAAGGACTCAAAATAATAATTTGTTTCTGTGATTACTTTAATGTTTTATGTATATATATATGTGTATATATATATGTGTATGTGTGTATATATATATGTGTATGTGTGTATATATATATATTTATATATATATATATATATATATATATATATATATATATATATATATGTATGTATGTATGTATGTATGTATGTATGTATATGTGCGTACATATATATATGTGTGAGTGTGTATGTTTGCATGAATACAAGTATGTGTGTGTGTGTATGCATGAATATAAGTATGTATGTGTGTGTGTGTGTGTGTGTGTGTGTGTGTGTGTGTATCATCATCATCGTTTAACGTCTGCTTTCCATGCTAGCATGGGTTGGACGATTTGACTGAGGACTGGTGAACCAGGTGGCTACACTAGGCTCCAATTTGGCAGAGTTTCCACAGCTGGATGCCCTTCCTAACGCCAACCACTCCAAGAGTGTAGTGGGTGCTTTTCCCATGATACTGACACTAAAAAGTTTTCTAAGTAACTTGTGAAATACAGGAAAAGAAGATGCTTCCTAGACTGCTTAGGGTTGCAGTAGACAGGGAGGTGGCTTTATGCCAGATACTGGGAGGCTAAAGTATGATAGAGGGACAAACATAGGTGCCTTGCAATAGAAGATGTGTATGGCTATCTAACATTAAATAGGAGTGGATGGGAGTAGCTGGAAAAAAAATAATGTTGGTGATGAGGTATCAGAGCATACTCTCAATGTACAAGGTGAGTCTAAGAGAATGTAGGCCAAGGATAGGGTGGTATGGGTGGATAAGTTCATAGGAGAGTGGTAGGTGGTTAGAGGTTGGAGAAGAGGTGAGTGTAGTGAGTGATGAAGAAGGGTGGAGGTGTAATTGATGAGGAGAAGTTAAAAGAAATAGCCCACAAAGGAGGGAGTGGTGAGTAGCAGAACAGGAAGAGTGGAGAGTAGGGGAGAGAGAAATGTACAGAGACAGAGATCTGAGGTACGTAGTGGTGATTATAAGGGAGTGGAGACAAAGGTGGCAGAAGGGGTACTGATGGCAGATATGAGAGAATGCTGAAAGCAATAGCAAATATAAAAGAGTGTTAAAGATGAAGCATGGCAGTCCTAAAATGTATCTCAGAAGAGAAGGAAAGATGACTAGAAGCACAGAAAAAGATGATTGGTGGAAAATATGTGGGAAACGATTATATGAGAATTAGGGAGAAATTTCAAAAAAATAGTTCCAGAGAGAGGCTGAGGTATTTTGAAGTATAAAAGGGAAGATATATGTATAGGCGCAGGAGTGGCTGTGTGGTAGATAGCTTGCTTACCGACCACATGGTCCTGGGTTCATTCCCACTGCGTGGCACCTTGGGCAAGTGTGTTCTACTATAGCCTCAGGCCAACCAAAGCCTTGTGAGTGGATTTGGTAGACGGAAACTGAAAGAAGCCCGTCGTATATATGTATATATATATCCATGCAAAACCAACCGTCCAACTGATTTCCTCTCATTCAAGCATGTTTTATTGATTTTATACTTGGCAGAAAACAAGTCAGGGTAATGGTTTGTGAACACTAAACCCTTCTCTGATGAAGAATGTATTCCTCAGCAAAAGTATGAAGAGTTCTGAATAAAGAAACAGTGTATTCGTATGAACCAAGATGTAATTGAGAAGAAGGCTGTCCAGAATGTTAGTTGTAAGTAGACTTGTCTTTGATGATAGTGAAAAGAGTTTGTTGAAAGTCGAGTGAGGGGAAGAGAGAAAGAAAGAGGATTCTTTCAATTAAAATTAAGAGTAACTAACTATTAAGGTTAACTTCATTATGGTTAGTAAAAACACGAAGGTGGGGAAAACAGAGAGCGGCTGGGGTGTAGGTGGTGAGATATAGTAAGAATCGGATTACGCAAACCATGTGCTTAGTTAATTAGTTAGTGCAGAGAGGTATTATCTGCAGTGTCTGGAGTAGGAGTACCCTTATCAAATGTCAGAAGAGCAAAAGAGATGCACCAGAGAATTGCAATTACAGAAGCCTCAGAGTAATGGACCAAGTCTTAAAAGTAGCTGAGAGAGTTTTTAACTTGAATAAAATGGAGTTTTGTTTGTGCAATGGTGTAGACTATATTTTTAATGAGGCAACTTCAAAAAAAAGTTCTTAACTATCAACAAACCATTTTATTTTGGATAAGGGATCTGATACTGTAGATTGTACCCTGTCCTCTGGTTGGGTCTTAAGACCTAGATGTAGACGAATGGTTTGTAATTGAAGTTATGCATGAAGGTACTCATCATCATCATCATTTAATGTCTGTTTTCCATGTTGGTATGGGTTGGACAGTTTGGCAAGAACCGGCAAGCCAAAGGGTTGCACCAGGCTCCAGTCGTCTGTTTTGGCAGTTTCTATGACTGGATGTCCTTCCTAATGCCAGCCACTTTACAGAATGTACTGGGTGCTTTTTATGTGGCACCAGCACCTGCAGGGTCACTAAGTTGCTAGCAAGACAAGGACATCTCAACTGAGAGAGAGAGAGAGGAATGGCTGTGTACCAGGCATCAACAGGACAAAACAGTGCAAATTATCCATTGCCGAACGCATGAGGATCCTTAAAGACTTGCTCGCACTAGGGGACATCCAGTGATTTTGAAGTTTCAGACAGTTATGTTATTATTGGACTGCAGTCCAATCATGGCTTAATTGACTGAAACTTTGAAGCCACTGTTAACAACATTCTCACATAAGAATAATAAATATATATGTATAAGTATATATATATATATATATATATATATGTATGTATGTATGTATGTATGTATATATATATATGTGTGTGTGTGTGTGTGTGTGTGTGTGTATGTATATGTATGTAATATACACACACATATATTCTTCTATTTGTTTCAGTCTTTTGACTGTGGCCATGCTGGAGCACCATCTTAAGGGGTTTTACTCGAACAAATCGCTCCCAGTACTTATTCTATCGGTCTCTTTTGCTGAACCACTAGATTACAGGGACATAAACGCACCAACATCAGCTGTCAAGTGATAGTGGAGGGACAAACACACACACAAATATATACATACATATATATATATATATATATATATATATATATATATATATATTTATATTTATATATATATATATATATATATATATATATATATATATATGTAAGTATATATATATATATATATATATATATATATATATATGCGATGGGTTTCTTTCAGTTTCCGTCTACCAAATCCACTCAAGGATTTGGTTGGCCCAAGGCTATAGTAGAAGACACTTGCCAAAGGTAGGACTAAACATGCAACCATGTGGTTGGGAAGCAAGCTTCTTAACACATACCCACACTTGCACCTATGTATGTGTGTGTGTGTGTGTGTGTGTGTGTGTGTTTGCACACACAGATATATACATAATGATATACGTGTGCATATTTGTGAGTATGTAAGTATTTGTATTATGTATGTATGTATGTTTGCATATGTGTGTGTGTGTGTATGTGTGTGAGGTAACTATTAATGTTTCTATTAAGAGAGTCAAATGTAGCAAAAGTTGGTGATTTATTAGGTGAAGAATGAGAGGTGAAAACAGAAGTGAAAGAACCAACAGATTAGATTGATTACCAAAGTGTTGTCAGAGCCAATTGGTCTAGAAGTAAGACAACTTATGTATGTATAGGAAACCGAAATACTTCACTTTC
Source organism: Octopus bimaculoides (assembly GCF_046866305.1). Lineage (NCBI taxonomy): Eukaryota > Metazoa > Mollusca > Cephalopoda > Octopoda > Octopodidae > Octopus > Octopus bimaculoides. The sequence goes on from NC_142935.1 coordinate 29,934,525, forward strand.
CCAAATGGGAATTGTTGAGATTACTGCTGCTGCCACTGCCACCACTGTTGTTCCTCCTCCCACCACCACTGCCGTTGCTGATGCCGCCACCTCAGCCACCACGACCACCACCACCACCATTACTACTACTATTATTACTACAACTATATTGTTATGATCATCATCTTTTACTGTCACCACCACCACCACCACCACCACAACCATCATCTTCATTTCACAACAGCAAAAAATCAATAGTAATAATAATAACAATAATAATAATAATAATAATCCTTTCTTCTATAGTCACAAGGCCTAAAATTTTGGGGGAGGGAGGTAGTTGATTACATTGACCCCAATGCGTAACTGGTACTTAATTTATCAACTCCGAAAGGGTGAAAGGCAAAGTCGACCTCGGCGGAATTTGAACTCAGAACGTAGCCGCAGACGAAATACCGCTAAGCATTTTGCCTGGTGTGCTAACGATTCTGCCAGCTCACTGCCTTACTATTACTACTACTACTAATAATAATAATAATGATGATGATGATTTCAAATTTTGCCGGCAGTTTGTTCCATACTTCAGCAACTCTTAGTGTGAAAAAATGTCTCCGGAAGTCGTGGGAACTGTGCTGTTTTCTGACTTTGTAAACATGTCTATGGGTGTTAGACAGGTGGAATTTGAAAAGGTAGTAATAAAATATATAACAAAGCAGGGTAACAACAACGTAACAATCCAACAAACTCTCCATGAACTATACATGAACCAGCAGACGATATTCTGACAACTACCAAAACGACACCTTATGACTTGCAGTGATTCCACCTTGGTACGATTAACTCAGATCCCTACTATTTATAGTTGTTCGGTCAAGTCTATTTTCGCAGGGAACATCGTAACACTCACCACAACAAGAAGCAATAGTTGAAAGGTTGATGCTTGCACAGGTGGGTAAACCCGGAGCCCTGCATGTCACCAATCATCCTGGTCGTTTGTCATTTCTTCCGTGAAGCTTAGAATCATGAGTTCAATTTTCACCATTCTGTCCTATGACTCTGGGTTTCTCCCTTTCATTGGTTCCATTTACTTTGACTGCTTTCTATGCAGAGAGGATGGATTTGACATTTATCTTATACTGTGGAATTAGTGTTAAACATTAATCCTTACAACTACTGTACAAACATATACATAGATGAGAATATGTCCAAATATACATGTGCATATTAGTAAACGTGTGCATGCACGCATACATACAGATCCATATATTTATGAAGATATATGTATATATATATATATATTAGGAAGGACAACAAAAGAAAGAAAGAGACCTTGATATTATGCAAATAGAGGAATTTATCTGTAAAAATATGTGACACTTATTCGGTAGCCATGATAAAACTCAGAGTTTTAGATGTCGGGGTGGGAACCCACGCCAACACCTCTTCAGTTATCCAGCCATTGAAAATTCCTGTGAAAATTTCACAGGAATTATATATATATAATTATATATATATTATAAATATAGGAAACTCTTTAATAAGCATAACCTAAGAATTAACTTTAGTTCAACCCCAAATTTTAAAAACATAATGGCACACAACGCATAAAAACAACATGAAGCCGGCTGTTCCTGCAGGGATAAAGACTTGTGCCCGCTAAATGGGGCCTGTATGACTGAGGCCATTGTTTATAAAGCCACCATAAATTCTATGAATGCTAATGACACAGCTTTGTCAAAAAGATATGTGGGTCTCATGGAAGGAAACTTTAAAGCAAGGTTCAATAATCACACCCTATATAGACATATATATATATATATATATATATATATATACTGGAGTAAGCACATGAAATGTGCAACAAGGTGGAAAAAAAGAGTACTCAAATACCAGAGGTAGAGTAATATGCTTTATTTAAAAGCAGCAGAAATATAACAAAAGACTGTTACTCTGAGTTTCACGTTCCCGTTCATTGGACAGTTCTGTTAGAAATGGAAAAGGAACAGAACTGTCCGATGAACGGGAACGTGAAACTCAGAGTAACAGTCTTTTGTTATATTTCTGTTGCTTTTAAATAAAGTATATATATATATATATATATATGATATATGTACATACACATACATTTACATATACATACATAGGTGTGCATGTGCATACACATGCAATGATGTTAAATTGGCATCAGACCAACAAATAGGTATATGTACAGTTATATATGTGTGTGTGTATATATATAAATATATATATATATATATAAAGGCATATACACACATGTACATATAAAGATATAAATACATACATATAGATATATATATATACATATACGTATATATACATACATGTGTATGTATGCATATATATATATATATATATATATATATGTACATGCATATACATCATATGCACATACTTATGCATGCACCCACACACACACACACGCATGCATATTCTAAAGAGCATGGAAATATTTCTACCAGTATTTCATAACCATGATATTGTATCAAATGATGGAAACACATCTTCGTTTTGAAACAATAAGTCTGTGAGAAAGACGAGCATTGAGTTACCAATGTTGAAGGTTCATTTAATGGTTGAATGGTTATATAATCAAGATGAATGACAGTAGAATTACCTAACGATTGTGTTTTGGGAATAATTTAGATGGAAGAATGCCAAGGCACAGTGTCTAGATACATAATTGGATAACTGCTTGAAGAAGTCTTTGCTGAGATTCAAGGACAGACAGTAATCCTAAGGTTGTAGAATGATGTCAGGACAGGAATTTCAGTTATATGAGGACATCTGTGTGTGTGTGTGTGTGTGTGTTTAAGTGTAGGCTTGACGGTGTGGTAAGAAGCTTGCTTCCCAATCACACGGTTGCAGGTTCAGTCTCACTGCGTGGTACATTGGCAGAGTGTCTTCTATTATAGCCTCGGGCCGACCAAAGTCCTGTGAGAGGATTTGGTAGACAGAAACTGAAAGAAACCTGTCGTATATATGTATGTGTTTGTGTTTGTCCCTCAATACCGGTTGACGAGTTGGTGTGTTTTCCTTCTCGTAACTGAGTGGTTTGGCAAAAGCGACCAATCAATGACTTAACTGGTTAACTGACTAACCAATTGATTAATAATAATAATTATAAAAGAAGTGATATTGCACCAGTGCATGTGTTATTATTGGCATAATGACACCTCCCAAGATACAACAAAATATGTTTCAACACACAAGTTCACATCACGAATCACGCAAACCAAATAGAAAAACAAAAATATCAAGGTAGTTTTCCTTTAATTGTTTAATAAAACATTTTGAAAGGTTTAACGGAAGAATCCGTATTATATGTACAATAGTAAATGATGAAAACTGGAAAATTGAAAGGTTCTTTCCTTCCAGTGGTGGTGGTGGTGGTAGTAGTGGTGGTGGCAATAACCACACACACACACACACACACACACACACACACAAGCAAACATAGGAATTTCAATAAAGTAACAAGCAACTGATAAGATAAATGTTAATTCTATAAGCTGTGCCTTGTTACTATCAGCTCTCATCTCCATTGTTGTGTATCCTTTACCACTGCCCTGGCTTTGTGAAGCAGCTAGACTTCATGGAGATTTCCACTGCCAACATCAACGGAGAACAACACACACCAAGCCAATTGCCTACAAAGAAATGAAAAACATACAGCAAAACAACAAGATCTCCAATGAATTACAATTAAAACGGTTTCGTTAATTTTTTTCAATTAGATTTGTGTAAGTTGTAATTAGCTTTTAGAGAAGAGGATTTATTATCCTTTCTACTATAGGCACAAGGCCTGAAATTTGGGGGAGACAGGATAGTCAATTATACTGACCCCAGTGCATAACTGGTACTTAATTTATCGACCTCGAAAGGATGAAAGGTAAAGTCGACCTCAGCTGAATTTGAACACAGAACATAGTGGCAGATGAAATACTGCTAAGCATTTCGCCCAGTGTGCTAATGATTCTACCAGCTCACCACTTTAAGATGCTTTATAATAAAATCAAATTAAGTCGGAAAGAAAGTTCTACCACGTTTCTGATATGATCACTTTGAGGATACATTTTCAATACTTAGGGTAAAATAACCATCAATTTTTACATTCTGCTGGGCCTCTTCTTTTTTGATTTCTTTGCAGATTATTTTATACTATAAATGGTCAAATTTGTACTAATTTTACCCTTTTAAAATAAGTTTAGATGGGACTCATATCAGATGAATTCAAAAGGGGCTACTCTTCAGTAATGAAAGTGACAAAAAATATTCATTCTGTCCACACATAGAGGCTTGTCCTTTCAGGTGCTGGGGCCACTTGCAAAACGCCAGTGCTGCGTTAACACACCTGTACTGGTGCTGTGTTAACATACCCATGCTGTGGTGGCATGTAAAAAGCACCCAGCACATACATTTATCTACCTGGTCAAAGCATCCAACCCATGTCAGTAGGGAAAGCAGACGTTAAACAATGATGATGATGATATATATATTTAAATCTATGGGCATGTGTCTTTGTGTATGTGATTGTCCCTACCACTGCTTGACAACTGGTGTTGGTTTGTTTATGTCCCCCATAACTTAGCAGTTCAGCAAAGGAAACCAGTAGATTAAGTACCAGGTTTAAAAGAAAAAGTACTGGTGGGGGGTCAATTAATTTGAGTAAAAACTCTTTGAGATGGTGCCCCAGCATGGCCACAGTCAAATGACAAACAAGTAAAAGATAAAAGATAATGTCAAATAATTTGTTACCTTCCGATAGGTACACATGTTATGTTGGTTCAGTTCTCTAAATAAGAGACATAATCAGTCAAGATAGATAGATGCTCTTCATTAGGGAGACAAGGTTCAGGAGGTAAGTCTGAAAAGAGAGATAAAAAAAAAGGGCTCATACTTAGGGGAAAACAAAAAACTAAGGCAGAGGTAATTAATTAATATTTAATACAAAATATAAACATACTTTCTGGAAAAAATTTTGCAGAGTCAAGATAATTTGAATCTATAAAAGCCTACAGCATACACTAATTAATGGTTTAAATGGTAATTAATTCCATATTTACCTGGTTTTTTCGGCAACACCATCTTGCTTTTCTCATCAGTTTCCCAACCTTCTTTTCTAGTCACTGAAAATTTAAACAAAATCGATTTAATGCAGACGTAAAGTGATCTAAAATAATGATTGGAAATAATCTTTATAGTCTAATATAATATTTCAGAATATTAAATTTCCTTCAGATATTGCTAGGAATTGATCGAGTCACTGCTATAATCAGTTTCCCAATATTTCGACATTAAAAAAAAAAAAACTTATTGCCTATGAAATGCTACACGGAGGGGAGATAACTGTATCAGAAGATTCACTGGTAGCTACAAGACATTGATTGTTAAGCATGGGGAATAATCCTGCACAAAAAAAATTATATAAAATATCTTTCTCATTTTTCATCGTAGTTCACATGGTAAATATCATATATATATATATATATATATATACACACAAATAATATATAATATATATATATATATATATATATATATATATATATATATATATATAATATATATAATATATATATATATATATATATATATATATATATATATAATTAGACAGGCTTGGAGAAGAAGGGTGTGGAAGCTTAAAGACCCTGCAAACGGACAGAGACTTAGAGACAAGTTACTTGAAGCATTTAACGAAATAGAAGGGGATATAGCATCATACAACGTGGAAGACAATTGGAGATTTCTGCGGGACAACCTGTTGAAAGCCACCGACCAGATTTGTGGGTGGTGTAAGGTCCCCTCCCAACCCAGAGTAACGTGGTGGTGGAACAAGGAGGTAGACAGGGCTATTAGACAAAAGAAACAAGCTTGGAAGGACTGGAAGAACGGTGGTAGCAGGGAATTGTACCAATGTGCCAGAAGGGAGGCTAGGCGACAGGTTTATTTAGCCAGAGGGGAAGCAGATAAGGAAAGATTTGCCAATGTTCTGCGCCGTGAGGACCAAAGACTCGAGGTATTTCGGGTTGCAAGACAGTGTAGGAGAGAGAATAGTGATGTTGTAGGAGAGAAATGTGTTCGCATGGATGATGGTACGCTTGCATTAAATGAGGATGCAAAGAAAGAGGTCTGGAGATGCCACTACGATAGATTGTTTAATAAAGAGAATGAATGGGAGAAAGAGAGCCTGCCTTATGTCGACCCATTAGAGGGACCAGCTATCCGAGTTGATAGTACCAGGGTAGATAAAGCAATTAAGAGTATGAAGACCGGGAAAGCCCCCGGCCCATCAGGAATCACTGCAGAGATGCTCAAAATATCTGGCAGTGTTGGCTATAGCCTAGTCACCCGTATTACGAACCAGGTGATACACGAAGGAGTCATACCCTATGACTGGTGTAGCAGCATCATAGTCAACTGCTACAAAGGTAAAGGGGACGCTTTAGATACAAATAATTACAGAGGCATCAAGCTGTTAGATCAGGTTATGAAAGTTACAGAGAGGGTCATAGCCCAACTAATTAGGGAGCGAATCAATTTAGATGAGATGCAGTTTGGGTTCGTGCCAGGTAAAAGCACTACTGATGCCTTATTTCTAGTGAGACAGTTGCAAGAGAAATACCTAGCCAAGGATAAACCTCTGTACCTGGCTTTCGTTGACATGGAGAAAGCCTTTGACAGGGTCCCCCGATCCCTTATCTGGTGGTCAATGAGGAAACTTGGGATAGAAGAATGGCTAGTGAGAGCTGTGCGAGCCATGTACAGAGATGCGGCCAGTAAGGTGAGGGTTGGAAATGAGTACAGCAATGAATTCCGGGTAGAGGTAGGGGTCCACCAAGGTTCCGTCCTCAGCCCCCTATTATTTACCATAGTCCTCCAGGCAATCACAGAGGAGTTCAAGACAGGTTGCCCCTGGGAGCTCCTCTATGCTGATGACCTTGCCCTAATTGCGGAGTCACTATCAGAACTAGAGGAGAAGTTTCAGGTGTGGAAGCAAGGTCTAGAATTGAAGGGCCTTAGAGTCAACCTAGCTAAAACCAAAATCCTAATAAGTAGGAAGGTAGATAAAACACAAACCCCTTCAGGTAGATGGCCCTGCTCAGTATGTAGAAAAGGAGTAGGTAGTAACTCTATAAGATGTACCCGGTGCAAGCTATGGACACATAAGAGGTGCAGCAACATCAAAGGCAGGTTAACTAGCAAGTTAGTTTTTGTTTGTGGCAGATGTTCAGGTGCAATAAAGACTGCAAACAAACAGGAAACAACTTCTATCTCATTCCAGGGTGAAAAACTAGAGGTAGTCGATAGCTTCCGCTATCTGGGCGACCAAGTTAGTAGTGGGGGTGGGTGCGCTGAAAGTGTAGCTGCTAGAATAAGAATAGCCTGGGCAAAGTTTAGAGAGCTCTTACCCCTGCTGGCGACAAAGGGACTCTCACTCAGAGTAAAAGGCAGACTGTATGACGCATGCGTACGAACAACCATGCTACATGGCAGTGAAACATGGGCTGTAACTGCTGAGGACATACGTAAGCTCGCAAGGAATGAAGCCAGTATGCTCCGTTGGATGTGTAATGTCAATGTGAATACCCGTCAGAGTGTAAGTATCTTGAGAGAAAAGCTGAACATTAGAAGCATCAGTTGTGGCGTGCAAGAGAGACGATTGCGCTGGTATGGACATGTGGTGAGAATGGAGGAGGATAGCTGCGTGAAAAAGTGCCACACCCTAACAGTTGAGGGAACCCGTGGAAGAGGTAGGCCCAGGAAGACCTGGGCTGAGGTGGTGAGGCAAGACCTTCGTACATTGGGCCTCACCGAGGCGATGACTACGGACCGAGACCTTTGGAAATGGGCTGTGCGTGAGAAGACCCGGCAAGCCAAGTAAGATCGTTGCCAGTGCCCCTGGACTGGTTCTTGTGCGGGTGGCACATGAGATGCACCATTTTGAGCGTGGCCGTTGCCAGTACCGCCTGACTGGCTCCTGTAGGATTTTCGAGCGAGATCGTTGCCAGTGCCCCTGGACTGGCTTGTGCGGGTGGCACATAAAAGACACCATTTCGAGCGTGGCCGTTTTCGTGCGGGTGACACGTAAAAGCACCCACTACACTCTCTGAGTGGTTGGCGTTAGGAAGGGCATCCAGCTGTAGAAACTCTGCCAAATCAGACTGGAGCCTGGTGTTGCCATCCGGTTTCACCAGTCCTCAGTCAAATCGTCCAACCCATGCTAGCATGGAAAGCGGACGTTAAACGATGATGATGATGATGATGATATATATATATATATATATATATATATACATGCATATATAAGTACAGGACGTCAACAACGGTGCAAATAACATGAAATATGTAAACAAATGAGTTCAATACACAAACGAGAAAAGAAATGGAAAACAGGATAAGTAAACACAGAGAAAGACCCTTCATCAGTTGTTGGTTGTCTGTTTACTTCTCATTTCGAACATTCATATATAGGGTTTCCATAAATTACGGACATCACTAAATATATCCCCAATGGTTGTTATATTTTTTTGATAACATAAGTTAGATAGGATGATGTGTATATTACAATATTGTAATAACCAATATGTTGTGCATGCATAGTAATATTATGATCATGAAATTAGCATTAGTTTATCTCAATCTTTCTCGTGGAACCCCTAGGAACCTTTTGTAGAACCCTGGTTGAGAAACGCTGATTTGGGGGAACAAAAAATATTTGACATAGAAGCACAAAGTAAAACACTTAACCAGACATCACAAAAAAAGAGCCCACATTTAATTCTCATTACATAACCTTTCGAGGACGAGTATTGTAAATATTGATCTTGCAGAGGACATAGGAATTGGTTTCGAAGTGGGAGAGGCTATTGTTGGTTATCTTGGCTCCAACATATTCACCATCATTTAATGCTCACTTTTCTATGCTTGCATGGGTTAGATGAAATTTGCTGAGGCAAATGTACTATGGCTAGATGCTGTTCCTGTCACCAACCCTCAACTGTTTGCAAGCAAGGAAAATATTGAGATGTTTCCCGCAGAAAACTGGAAACACCATCTGTATGAAGGTGATGCTCGTTTACAACCATCGTCACAAAAGTACACACACACACACACACAGAGAAAGCACCCACGCTGGTGCCATGTATAAAGCACTGATGCTGATGCCATGTAAAAAGAGACTAATAGAATAAATACCAGACTTAAAAAAAAGAAGTATTGGCGGTCAATTATTTCAATCAAGCCTTTCAAGGTAATGCCCCAGCATGGTCGTTATCTGATGACTGAAACAAGTAAGAGGTAAAAAAAAAAAGATGGATAAACGAACCCTTCTCTGAAATTAACTCAGAAAGGCCAGAGTCTCTAGTTTCAGCAGTTGATAGTTTCTATGGCTATATATCCTTCTTAATGCCAACTACTTTACATCATGTATTGGGTGCTTCTTGACAAATACCACAAACCAAATAAACCTAGCTTTCCTCTGACTCAGCCATCTCTGCTATTGGAAAACTACAAAATTTGAAGCTAGATTTCAAAGAAGAAAAACTGATTTATCTTGTTCTAATCGAAATATATAACTTACCGTCCGGTACTTCTGAAACAGGTACATTAGCAAGAGCTGCAAATGTGTCGATATTGATCGAAGAATATGCTTTGGACACTAACTTAATTGCTCTTCTACGTGTGATTTCTGTAAAAAAGAAAATTTGATATTCTTTTATTTTTTTACTCGATTCAATCATTTGACTGCGGCCGTGCTGGAGCATTGCCTTTAGTTAAATTTGAAACAAATTAAGAAAAGTTTAAAGAAAATAGAAAAAGCAATACTATCTAATTATTTGGCTAACATTCCTAAATTTAAAATGAATGTAGGTTTTTTTACATTTCAGTAAAGCAAGCTTGATTGCTTTAGCACTGAAGTTAGGTAAGGAAAGAATCTGGGAAAAAGTTTATAAGCATTTCATTTGAATTACTAATTAATTAAAACATCAAAACTTAAATCATTTTTAACAGTGGAATTTGAAGTAGATAAATCTATAAATAACATGTAAATATTGAGTTAGGCATAGCATTCCGTTGGTCACAACGGTGAGTGTTCCAGTTGATCTGATCAATGAAACAGCCTACTCATGAAATTAAGTGGCTGAGCACTCCACATAATGTGACAAGGCTGGCCCCCTTTGAATTACAGGTACAACTCATTTTTACCAGCTGAGTGGACTGGAACAATGTGAAATAAAGTGTCTTGCTTGTGGACACTAGGCACTGCCAGGAATCGAACTCATGACCTTACAGTTGTGAGCCAAACTCTAACCACTAAGCCATGCGCCTTCACTATATTGGGTTATAAAAACCCTTGGATGGAAAAAGTCAACAGCTGTCTGTGGTACCTGAACCTACATCTACCATTGTACCAAAGCAGGATCTAAGATATTTACTAGGCTAAAATGTACCAAACAGACATGTGCTCAGTATATCAATAGTAAAACGTCTGTTGTCTTTACAAAAGATATGGGTTCAAGCCCTACAGGCAGTCTCAAACTTTATCCATCCAAGGGGGTTTTAGCCCAATATTTACTATTATTTATAGCTTCAACTGCTTCAAGCTCCACCATTAAAAATGATATATTTTATTTTTAATTAATTAATAATTCAAATGAAATGTTTATAAGCTTCTTCACAGACTCCTTCTTTAACTAAACTCAGTGCTAAAACAAAGAATCAAATTTGCTAAAAATCCACATTCTGTAAGAATTACAGGCAGGCAAATGGTGATGAGACATTTTGGCACAGTGGTTTTGAACGCTGCCTATTTGGCATAACTGATCTTATGTAGATTTATTAGACATTTAAATGCTTCTCCCGTTTTCTCCCTTACTCTCTGTGTGAATGTGTTTATGTCAATCATGTCCAAGTAATAAATTGTAATCTCTCTCGGTCCCTCTCCATCTTTCTACCAGTATGTGTATATTTGTGTGTGTGTGTTTGCCTTTAGTGCCAAAAAGTAACATTGCCAAAACAGGTAGAATGTCCAATCAGCCATACCAAATTGTCATTGTGCAAACAGCTGCATCCAATCCTATCATTCCACTGGCAAAATACTGTAACTTTTATAATCACCATAAATAGCATCCATAGTGGCTCTCAAATGTTCCGGCCAGTCTCTCTTTAAAACTTCATAGATGCCAGGAAAATCTCGCTGCCACATCTTTTGTCCTACTAACCACATATGACCAAGTTCTGGATGACTCTTGAAGGTAAAAAGAAATAATAAACATCATTAAGATACACCATCAATAAGAAAGACAATATAGCTATTAGGAAAGAAGTTAATTTTAGTCTTTGGACTGCAGCCATGCTTAGTACAACAGAAATTTGAGTTAAGTATCAGCTGCATAAACTTAGGTCATAGTGTTCTGCCTGGTGACATTCATCCTAAGTATAGAAACCATTAAACAATATTAACATTATCCATGAACCTAGTTAAAAGTTATTTCTGTAAATTTTATCAAATTCAGGGGTATTTTTTCTTGCAAATTGTCAGATTTTAAAATGAATCCTGCTGCTTTCTTATATAACATTGTCAACCCCTAGACATTATTGTCTTGAATCCCAGGGGCTGGTTACCCAGGTTCCATGATACATAAGTGTCCAATATCCCAACATTGCCTCTGAACAGGGTGACAGTTAGTCACAGGGTTAGCCATTTACAGCTGAGTGAAGTGGAGCAATAAGAAATGAAGTGTTTTGCTCAAGAACACAACACACTGCACCGTCTAGGTATTGAAACCACCATCTTGCAATCATGAATGCAACACATTCGCCACCAGAGAATAAACTTTCAATTTACATAATATCACTGACATAAAAAATCCTCCTAAACTAGATCAAAACCCTTCTCTACACACAAAGTTAACTCTCTATATATATTAGTCCTCCTCAAAACTATTGAACAACTTCCACAAACAAAGAAAAACAGAAAAAAAAAACAGAAGAATTTCAGTGCCATGGTCTGCCGCTAATGAGACGTCAAGACAAACTTCCATTACAAATAATAAAGAGAAATTTCAGTGGCTCAGATTTACTTACTGATTTGATTGATGGAGGGATTCTTTTCCATAAAAACTTGGCATTACACCTGAAATACAAAGAAAACAAAAGGAAAGTGCATTTGAATCAAATTGCTATATCTTACATCCTCACACACCTTCACCACCCACCGGATAAACCAGGTGTCTCCTTAACAGCAGGATACCTGTTACTGTCTCTCTACCATAATTTAACATCTTATCATCTGGCATAAAAATCACCCAACACATTCCTACCACACCTCTCAGATGAAGGGTATTTGTCTTGTGAGTTATTTGGTGACCTCACTAGTGCTAGTGCCACATAAAAAGCACCCAGGGCACTTTGTAAAGTGATTGGCATTAGGAAACTATGCCAAAGCAGACACTGAAGTTTGGTGTAGTCATCTGGCTCACCAGCTCCAGTCAAACTGTCCAATCTGTGCCAGTATGAAAGGAGGATGTTGAAAGATTAATGATGCTATGAAATAAAATGCAACTTACAGATCATTCCTAAGAAGATAGACTCCTAATAACCGTGTGTAGAGCTGTGGAGTAGCAATTCCACAAGGTGACTGTAAGAAACGAAACAAATATATTAGGATAGCAGACAAATATTAGGAATTGGTACAAAAGTGAGTGAAAAAGTCTCGGAGGGAAAAGGATGGAAATGTCTCCTTTAAGAAAGAAAGAAATTTTTTTTTCTTTCAGTCATTAATCAAATCTATTTCCATAAAATAATTACTGTATTTGATGGTATATAAGACACCTTTTTCGAGAGAAAAAAAGTTACCCGAGGTCCCCTATGCAGAGTCAGGCATATTATATGCTCTAATGCACTAAAAACATTCTTTGATGAATATATGTTGCATCTAATATGTACATATGTCTTCAAAATGCTTTCAAATACAGTAAATTTTCTTTCATTTAGATACATGTTCTTTCATCTGGTATTTAGTATTTTATGTATCTATATAATATTTTCACTGTCTAGCACCACCTTCTGGTCTACTGAAACCACTCGGTTGCCAACATATAGATCTGGCCTGATGACATCTGTCCATTCACTCACCTGTCTCAAATCTACTGAAAACTAGTACAAAGTCAAAATTCAAACTCTATATTTTTAATTACGCTTCTAGCTTTAACATTTGTTTGATGAAGAAATAAAATGCCTCCACTTTATAGATTCAATTCTATTATGAAATCATCAGGCATGTTTATTGTGAAGCTGAAAAGAACATGTCATTTATTTATTTTTTTATTTAGTCTGGTCAAGAGTAAGGAGTCGTGACCATTTGTATGATAGGCCCTCCTTAACTGATTAGAATATCATTAACTTTCTGCTTAAGCTGTTGCAAGTCTATGAGACTGCAGAAAAGACGTGCATGTGGGAATTCCAGAGAGGGAGATCTGGTAGGAAGGAAGAAAATACTGGGGGAAATTATTAGTGCAGGGCAAAGGGGAGGTAAGCTTAACATAATATATACGGTGAGAAGAGCGGGAAGGGGGGGGCAGTAAGTCGGGAGTAATTGAGTGAAAGTGGAACCAGACCAAACAACTCCAAAAAAGAGGAGGCCTTTCTCGAAGCGGCAGAAAAAGCTCAGAAAGAATGTAGCCCGTCATTGAACTTAAAGGTTGAAGTGTGCTTGTGAGTGACTTCATGTCAATTATTCGGGTAGTCTTATGATGCAGTCTAGGACGAGTGTGTGTGTGTGTGTGTGTGACAGTAGCACCGTCCTAGATTTAGAAACAGTACTTCATGTTCTTAAGTTAAAGTCAACATTAATCAATTATTTTGAAGAAAGAATATAAATCATTAAAGATTTTAAATACTGAATAGAAACGAACAATAAATTATACGTTTTAAAAAGGAAAATTTAAGTGGAAAATAGCCACAGAACTAGGTTTTACACACACACACACACACACACACACAAACACAAGAGAGAGAGATTATTATAGGTTCACACTTTTGTGAATTGCAATGAAGCGAAATAAGCACTCAACATCATTATGTTGAGTGAAAGAACAAAGATAGGTTTATGTGAATCACTAATCGGAATTTCTTGTCTGTGTAAGTTGTTGCGATGTGAATCGTTGATCCAAACAAACTCCATTTTTTATTAATAAACAGTGAAAATAATGCATCTATTCACGTTAACCTTAAATAATAAGTAATTATTATTCAGAGAATAATCATTACTATTTTACACCGGCTTTGATCATTTGGAGTGTCGAACGGAGTCAATATCAGACATTATTATCATGAATTAAATATTTCGTCTGCCGCTACATTCTGAGTTCAAATTCCACCAAGGTCGACTTTGTCTTTCATCCTTCCGTGGTCGATAAATTAAGTACCAGTGAATCACTGGAGTCGATGTAATCGATTCATCGTCCTCCCATCAAATGGCTGCCCTTGTGGCAAAATTTGAAACCGTTATTATGAATTAAATATTGTTGAATTATTAACAGCATTTTCTCCGTGTACAATAAATTATTAATCAGTTGTTTCAATACATTTTATTAAATACATTAAAAGCTGCCAGATGTTAAAACACCAGCTTATAATGTGAAGTAGGCGCCGACGATTACTAAAACATTTTAGAATATAAAAAGTATTTGAGGAAAATGATTGGAAAACACTCATTATTGAAGACAGCTATTTAATATAGAAATATAATATACAAGTAATATTCAAAACAGTATTTTCTTTTATGTTATATATATCTAAATATAATCATCAACAAGGACTTGTTTTATAACGATTACACATGATGACAATGTGAAAGAGGTGCCATTAGATTCTGCTGATAAGAAAAAGATTCATTTGCTGAAGTAGTTCAGTAAGACTTCATAGAAAGTGTATAATAATCTGGTAAATAGAAAGGACACTTGCCTCCAGCTCTTGAAGTTCTAAATTTTCCACGGTTTTCGTGTCGTACTCGACAGAAGCCATGTTGTAGTCACTGCTAATGCTAAACAACAGAGGCAGCCAACCGGTAAAGGACGTCACTTGGATGCTTAACAGAATAGTTTCATCACGTTTACAAACCATCACATCGATGCAGTTTAATAAAATAATAATTATAATGTTGACGTCTTAAGAATTTATAATCTTCCAGATTCGAGATGTATCGTTCCAAAAAAGTAGCTCATTCTCTCGAAGTCTCGAAATTCTTATGACGTCAGCACCATACAATTCTTGGTGGTAAGAATAAAGTCTCTAAAATGAATAAATTCGAAGGATTGCTTTGGTCCAATGGTAGAACGCCTGTCATATTTACAGGAGATGAGGGTTTATGCCCCACGGGCAGCCTTCGATTTTTTTCTATCCAATGCTATTATTTATAGCTTTAACTGCTTCAATATCCACCATTCCAAAGAAAAAAATCTTAATTTTATATTTAAATGTAATAAAACATTTCAGAAAGGAATATTAGTATTGAGCAAACTAATTGTTCAGCGGTAACCCTTCAAATATTTTGGGATGTCTCAATAAACTCTGTACTGTTATCTTCTATCAGAATTTGTTCTAGTCAGGGCGGCGAGCTGGCAGAATCGTTAGCACGCTGGGCGAAATGCTTAGCAGTATTTTGTCTGCCGTTACATTCTGAGTTAAAATTCCATCGAGGTCAACTTTGCCTTTCATCCTTTCGGGGTCGATTAAAAAAGTACCAATTATGCACTGAGGTCGATGTAATCGACTTAATCCTTTTGTCTGTCCTTGTTTGTCCCCTCTATGTTTAGCCCCCACCCCGTGGGCAATAAAGAAATAATTTAAAGTTGGCGAGTTGACAGAAACGTTAGCACGCCAGGAGAAATACTTAGGGGTATTTCGGTTGTCTTTACGTTCTGAGTTCAAATTCCGCCGAGGTTGACTTTGCCTTTCATCCTTTCGGGGTCGATAAATTAAGTACTAGTTGCGTACTGGTCGATCTAATCGACTTCTCCCCCCCCCCAAAAAAAAAATTTCGGGTCTTGTGCCTAGAGTAGAAAAGAATTTATTCTAGTCTGAAATAATTTGAACTCAGAATGTGAAGTCGGAAGAAAGGCTGTTAAGCATGTTGACTAGCTTACTTAGGATTCTGCCTGCTCACCGTCTTCAAACGTTGTTCGGTTAATAAAGTGTAATGTTTCTTTCCCCACTCCCTCTGTCAGTCTGTCTGCTTGTTTCTTTCTGTCTGTCTGTCAGTCTGTCTCTTTTTCTCTCTCTCTCTTTCTATCTGTATGTGTATATTTCTGCGCGTGCCTGCCTGTGTGCGTTGTGTGTGTGTGTGTTTGTCTCCAGTGCGAAAAAGTACTGTCACTAAAACGAACTGAATGTTCAGTGAGCCATGCCAAATCATTAGCGTCCAAACAGCTGCGCCTTGTCGTCTCATTCCAACTCATAACTGCTTGTTATCTTTACGATTTATGAAATAGGTTTAAAACAAAAGCATAACCAAAATAATAAATGGTCTGATTATATTGCACATAGTCCTTTGTTAAAATAGTTTTTGCTGTGTGTGCATTCGTATATGTTTACATTTTTAAACAAATCGAAATATGGAAAAGCAAAGAATATTCATAGGAGAAACAAGAAAATTAAAATTAATCTATTTTCTTCGCTGTGTGGTAAGACGTTTGCTTTCCAACCACATGGTTCTGGGTTCAGTCCCACTGCGTGACACCTTGAGCAAGTGTTTGCTATTATAACCTTGGGCTGACTAAAGCATTGTGAGTGAATTTGGTAGAGGGAAATTGAAAGAAGCCCGTCATGCGCGCGTGTGTGTGTGTGTGTGTGTGTGTGTCTGAGTTTGTGTTGTCCTCCACCGTCACTTGACAACCGGTGTTGGTGTTTTTACGTCTTCGTAACATAGTGGTTCGACAAAATAGCACGATATAATAAGTACCAGGCTTTAAAAAAAAAGTACTGGAGTCGATTCGTTCGACTAAAATTCCTCGAGGCGGTACCCCAGTATGGCCACAGTCTAATGACTGAAACAAGCTCAGTATAAAAGGTATGAGTATATTTTGTATTACATTTCGCTGTTACAAAGTGTAAAGATATATTCACCGTTCAATGAATTTATTTAAAAAAAGGTTAATATCTTAAACTGAAACATATTAATTTTTAAAATTATATAGTAAAAGACAATCTCCCAAATTGTCGATTCTCCATACAGATTAAGACTTCAAAGGTAAGTCACTTCACTTCACTGTTGTACAAACACAAAATTATTTTCCTCCTAACTGAGTGTCAATGTAAAATAATGGTCTGCCAACAGCCGCTTGTTATTTGTAATACAAAATGGCTGTTAAATGACCGTCGCTGGACAAACAAAAGATTTAATTTATTTGTAGATTCTAAGAAAGATTGGTAGGTTAGTTTATCTACGTCTTTATCTTTATCTTGTCTTTTACTTGTTTCAGTCACTGGCCTGTGGCCATGCTGGGGCACTGTCTTGACAGATTTAGTCGAATAAATCGACCCCAGCAATTATTTTTCAGGTCTGATTGATACAGCGGTAGACCACGAGCTCAATTGGTCTACCTTTGAGATGTAACCAGATCAATTAGAGATGGTTGGTTCTGGCAGGGCCCGGTTGAAGGCGTGCTTCCCCCACGACCCGCCTAGAAATAAGTGGGCGAAGATGAGATGAGATGACACTTATTCTATCAGTCGCTTTTGCCGAACGGCCGAGTTACATTGAGTAAAGAAACCAACATCGATTGCTGGGCAGTGCGGGGACAGATGTAAAGACACGCATATACATACATACGAGGAGTTTCCTCAAAGTTTCTGTCTACCAAATCCACCCGCAAGACGTTGTTCGGCTCGGGGCTTTAGTAGAAGACACTTTCCCTAGGTGTCGCGCGGTGGGGCTGAACCCGAAATTATATGTTTGCAAAGCGAGCTTCGTAACCACACAGCAAAACGTAAAACCTAATTTAAGATTAACGTTTGCTCGTTCTGATTTGATCAAAAAGTTACTTGAAGTAAGCAAGCATGCTTTATACACATGTAAAACTGATTATTCAATAGAATAATTCATTTTTATTTTATTTATTACCACAGCAAAAATTATGGTACTACTTAAATACAGAGGTCCCGACGCATCTACGTAAACCTAACCCTAAAACTAACCCTAACCTTAACTAACTATAACCTTAACTAAACCTAACCTTAACAACTACCCCTAACGAGTGTGCAATGTAAAAACACATCGTTACGTAGAAGCATCGGGACCTCTGTATTTAAGGAGTGTCCAAATTATTTGTTATACAAACGTTTTTCAAACTTTTTCACTGTAACCCACAGCAAAAACCACATTTTGTATTGCGACACGTTATACTGACGTGTAATAAATAAAAGACAAGCTCTATTCACCAGGTTCCTTCATTTAGACAGATTATATGCCTGAAATTTTGGGGGAGAGAGTAAGTTGATTACATCGACCCCAGTACACAACTGGTACTTAGTTTATCAACCCCGAAAGGATGAAAGGCAAAGTCGACCTCAGCAGAATTTGAACTCAGAACATAGTGACAGATGAAATACCACTAAGCATTTCACCCAGTGTGCTAATGATTCTGTCTGTTTGTTGCCTTAGATGATAATAACAATAAGAATAAGAAACACTGGTCTAGAAATTTCTTGTCTTCAGCTCTTGATATTTGACTGCCATTGTCAATGCGGAACTGTCAATAGCACTTGCCCAGTTGTGTGCCATACATAGCCTGCAATATACTGCTCAACTATATATATATATATATATATATATATATATATATATATATATATATATATATATATATATATATATATATATATATATATATATATATATATATATATATATATATATATATATATATATATATATATAAGAAGCTTGCTTCCCAGCCTCATAGTTCCAGGTTCAGTTCCACCTGCGTGGCACCTTGGGTAAGTGTCTTCTACTATAGCCTCGGACTGACCAAAGCGTTGTGAGTGGATTTGGTAGACGGAAACTGAAAGAAGCCCGTCATATATATATATATATATATATTGTGTGTTTTCTGTACTCTGGTTATTATTATTTTCTTGTCTACGTTTTCTTTGCAATGTCCTGTACCCAGATATGCACCTATATATACAGGTAGACGTAGGTATGCACATACCTGTACGTATATATGCATATACTCATTTATTATTTGTTTTTACATGACCGAACGCCAGCGTCATCACTGCTGTAAGTATATATATATATATATATATATATATATATATATATATATATAAAAGAGTAAGTGTTTAAAATGAAATGTTCTAACATTATTAATACACCCTATCTGATGGCACATTAGGCGCAGCGCATATTCATGAATAAAAAAAGAGATTTTAGTGCATTAATGCATGTGATATGGGTCCAACTTTGTATATAGGATCCATGGTAATTCTTTTGGCCTTTTTTTTTTCAGAAAAAAAAGGGCTTCTATGTCATCAAACGCGGTTGACATAAAATATTGTTTTACGAGCATGAGAATTATCCCCCTTGAAATGGATTATTTCTTTCGTGTTCTCTATTTTTGGTTAGTTTGCGTATTGTTAATATGTAAAATATATAATAAAACTCATCCCTTTTTAATTTTATTTGGCTATCCACATCCCCCTTTTTAATACTGTAAACAATAATAAAGACTTTGTCTCTATATACTTTCAGAACTTATTTCACATAAGAAATGGCTGATATAAACAGTACGTTGCTGGTAAGACATTTACCATCCCAGCTCACCAATGAAGATAAAGAAAATTTGCTCTTTCATTTTGGAGCCATCAGAGTTAAAGTGTTAGATAATTCAATGGTGAGTGCTTGAATTATTTCCATTTCTCTTTTCTAGGTTGTTAGCTTGGTATAAAGGCTCAGCTGTTGCCTTATCTAGGCCATTACATATGTAGCTGGGTTGTTCTCAGCAAGCAGCAGCAGCAGACAAAATACCACAAGGTATTTTATTGTGTCCCCTTTACATTTTTCGTGTATTACACTTGTTCTCAACCATTTTGTCACCTGTGAACCCCTTTCGTGCCTATTTTACTTGGGTGAACCCTCAGAGCCAGTCATTATTTAAACCAGCTGTGTCTGGCTCAAACATTCTACCTGCTTTATATTCATACTGGCCAGATCCAGTGGGTGGATAGGTAAGTGTGCTTACCTTATTTTTCAAGTATTACAGGAACTCACAAAACTGAATATTCACTGCATACTTTGTAGAGTTAATCTTGAGCTGGATAGAAAACCATTTTGTTTTTTGAAAGGTACCTAATCTTGAAGATTTGGAACCCATTTGTACTTCTCTAAATCAACATAAAATTAAAAGCATTCCATGCTTTTTGCATGCAAATCAATAGAGCACTGACTTGCATGGACTCTAATTTTTCCTCAATGAATGTACCAGTTACCTTTGTAACTCAATGAAGCCTATCCGCAGAGAAACACCATCAGCGCCAAAGCAACCGGGAGGGGAGGTGGACATGGTATATCTATGTCGATGACATCCACTTCAGTGACCTAGGAATTCTATGAAACTCTTGCAGCAGATATGATCTGATGACCCCATGTGTTGGTTGTCCAATTTTATCTCGTTGGCCATTCCGACTCTTTTTTACAATTACAAAATTCTCTCAGTATTATCTT
Organism: Octopus bimaculoides; assembly: GCF_046866305.1. Lineage (NCBI taxonomy): Eukaryota > Metazoa > Mollusca > Cephalopoda > Octopoda > Octopodidae > Octopus > Octopus bimaculoides. Next base: position 29,955,256 of record NC_142935.1, read on the forward strand.
GTATCTTAACTAAGATACAATATTTCTTGTATCTTAGTTTTACATTGTCCTCCCAAACTCAAAAATATTTACACATTTATGCTTTTTTGTTTTTCTAGAAGCATTGTGCCTTTGCAACATTTAGTGATGAAGAAGCTGCCAAAAATGTAAGTTTAAAGTATCAAATTATATACTTTTGAGCTCAAGATTTTATCTTGTTACTGTTGATGTTATCAATTAAATGATGATGATTTTAGGTTAATTAATGTTTGTTTTTTGTCACACTTAAGTCCCAAAAAGGCGGCGAGGTGGCAGAAACGTTAGCACGCCGGTGGTATTTCGTCTGCCGCCACGTTCTGAGTTCAAATTACGCCGAGGTCGACTTTGCCTTTCATCCTTTCGGGGTCGATTAAATAAGTACCAGTTACGCACTGGGGTCGGTATAATCGACTTAATCCATTTGTCTGTCCTTGTGTGTCCCCTCTGTGTGTAGCCCCTTGTGGGTAGTAAAGAAATAACACTTAAGTCCCATTTTGCAATTCTAATGCATTTCATATTTATCACATTTGTTTTCTGTAGCAGATATGATACACATTTAAGCCATTTCTATATCATTCTCCCCGGTCACATTTGTCACATTTATGTGATATTTGTTACATCTATGCTGCATGTCATTATTATGCCATCCTTCCATCATCCATCATAAAGCAGCGAGCTGGCTGAATCGTTAGCATGCTGGACGAAATGCTTAATGGTATTTTGCTCATTGCTACTCTCCGAGTTCAAATTCCACCGAGGTTGACTTTGCTTTTCATCCTGGTTGAAAAACAAGATTCTTAACTACATAGCCACACCTGTGCCTGTATCATTTAAACACATAGGATCAGATGCAGGGGGTGCAAGAGTAACCCCTAAAATTTTGTTGGGGCATTGAAAACGTTTTGAACATCCACCTGAAAAAGAATTTTGGACCTGGGTTTTGCACCTGCTTAGCAAATTTTGTTCTTGAAATTGTGTTTCAACATTTAAATTGAAAGTTGTTTTGTCTTGAAGTATTTCATATTTACATTCTGGTGTAGTTAAATTGTTTCATTCATTCATTCTTGCAGGCTTTAGAAAGACTCCATCAATTGCAAGTGTTGGATAAGAAACTTGTTGTAGAATTTTCCAGAAAATCCCAGCAGGAACACTTTCCAAAATTTATTGATAATGAGAGGTATTTAACATTGAAACTATATGCATGCTCTGGAATATATTCTATAATGGTAGTAGTAGTAGGGAAGTGTTGTTTTTGTTGTTAAGTCATTGACTAGCGCTAATTGAACAGATTTATGATCAAACATGTTCAAATCATGACTATCACATCTTTTTTGTATACTCAGGACTACACTCTCCTATGAGTCCTTCCTATTTTTAGAATAGTGAAGTATTGATTTGAGAGAGATTTGACTATTATTTCTAGTAGGTTGAGCGACCATGTTGCTCATGGAAGAGATTTTGTTTTTCATTTTGCTCTACAAATGATTAGTTGTTAAGTCAAATGATTATACTTCACTCAGTATGTGTGTGCATGTATATATACACAAACACACATATACATGCACACACGTGTGTGTGCATGTGCGTATGTCTATATGATGGTCTTCTTTCAGTTCACATCTATCAAATCCATTCTCAAGGCTTTGGTCATCCTGGGGTTATAACAGAAGAGACTTGCTTAAGGTGCTGTGCAGTGGAATTGAACCTAAGACCACATGGTTAGGAAGCAAGCTTCTTAAGTGCACAGACGCGAAAGGATGTTTTATCTTGATTCAGTCATTTGACTTCAGCCATGCTGGGACGCTTCCTTTTAGGAATTTTAGTCGAATGAATTGACCCTAATACTTTTATTTTTAAGCCGGCTACTTATTTTTATCAGTATCTTTTGCTGAACTGCTAAGTTTTGGGGATGTGAACACACCAACACTGGTTGTCAAGCAGTGATGGAGGACAAACACACACATACACATGTACATATATATATATATATATATATATATATATCGATATATATGACTGGCTTCTTTCAGTTTCTGTCTACCAAATCCACTCAGAAGGCTTTGGTTGGCCTGAGGCTATAGTAGAAGACACTTGCCCAAGTTGCCATGCAGTGGGACTGAACCCGGTACCATGTGGTTGGAAAGCAAGCTTCTTACCACATTGCCACTCGTCATTAGGCTCCTTAGAATAAGTGTGTTAATCTCTTCAATGTGTATTAAAATACACCATTAACATTTTATTTTTATTTGAAAAAAAATAAAGAACAAAAACTAATGAGAAGAATTATTTATGAGAAACGTATTTTAATTACGGTAATTTTTGTGTTGTTGTTTGACAGAAAACCACAGAAGGATGACAAAAGGAATTCTAAACAGGAAACAAGAGAGAAGAGATTTGAACCAAAACCTCACATCGATGAGGCCTATTTGAAATGGGGGTAAGTTGTGTTGTTATACAGATGTTCATCATCATCATCATCATTATTATTTAATGTCAATCTTCCATACTGGCATGAGCTGGACATTTGACGGGGGCTGGTGAGCTAAAGAGCTGCACCAGGTCCCATTTCCTGCTTTGGTATGGCTTCTACGACTGGATGCCCTTAAGCTGTCATTTATATGGCACAGTGTATTGGTTGTGGGAAATATTTTATCTGTGATGTTGGTTGTTGTGTTTATTACGAATTCAAGTTTTGTATATTGCATATATCACAATAGGCACATGCTTGGCTGTGTGGTTGAGAAGCTTGCTTGCCAACCATGTGGTCTTGGGTTCAGTCCCACTATGTGGCACCTTGGAAAACTGTCTCCTACTGTCTCCAACAGACTGGCCCTCGTGCCGGGGGTACATAAAAACACCCACTACACTCTGAGAGTGGTTGACGTTAGGAAGGGCATCCAGCTGTAGAAACCTTGCCAGATCAGATTGGAGCCTGGTGCAGCCTTCTGGTTTGCCAGTCCTCAGTCAAACTGTCCAACCCATGCCAGCATGGAAAGCAGACATTAAACAATGATGATGATGATGATATCTATCTATCTATCTAACTTGTACACTGAATCCAACCCTAGAAACAAGTAAAATATTTATGTTTTATTTTCCAGCATCCAGTACTGTGCAAACCCCCGTCTCAGTTACATTTACCCACCACCAACTGTATCGATTCTTACCAACATTGCCAATGCTTTGGCATCGTGTCCAAAATTCTATGTCCAGGTATGAAATGTAGTTCAAAATCTTATTCTTGCTCTTCATCTCTTTGTCCACTCTGTGAATATTTGACATAAGAATTGGTTTTCATTTTGTACCCTTTTATTTTCATGCTGATATAAGTAGGATCACCATTGATATTTTCTCTGAAAACTAACCTTTTCTTCATCAGGTCCTTCATTTAATGAACAAAATGAATATTCCTGCACCGTTTGGAAGTGTTACTCAAACTCCACCAATTGTAAGTAAATTCTTTTGTAAATCGTTTTAATACAAAATCTGGAAAATAGATCTTTCTGAAGTTTGTTTGTGTTTGTATTGGCACATTTGGTTGTGTGAGTTTCTGCAATGTACATGTATTAGACCAGGCCTGGCCAACTCGAATTACATTGTGGCCACTTTATGCTTGTATACTGAAGAGAATTGAAAGCATTTTGCTTTCTTATTACAATAAGGAATGAATGATCGTTGATTCAACATGAAATATTATCGTTGCTTCAACATGAAATATTACTGTTGCAAAAACAGTAGTATCTTTCTTTTTTACTCTTCTGCAAGATCGTTGCCAGTGCCGCTGGACTGGCTCCTGTGCAGGTGGCACGTAAAAAACACCATTTGAGCGTGTTCTTCCTTTTTAAGACAATAGAGCTTTATTTGAAGGAATTTGGCTGCTATATTTAGCAGGTCAAACAAGGCTGCCTTTACCGGTTCATGTAAACAGAGTAAGGTGGGAGTAGTAGTGGTGGAATTAACTTGATATAATTAACTCAAGTTTATATAAAATGTTTTGCACTATAAAATTAACTTAATATAAATATCACACACTTTACAGCTGTATGTTATGATTTTCAGCCAAATGACAGTGGACCCCAAGAGAAAGATAATTTAAGTATGGAAGAAATGGAAGTTTCAACAACTGAAGAATCTGAGTTAGAATCAGATTCTGAAGGTCAAAGGTTTGGTCTTTTTTATTTATTATGATTTCTCTGAGTGGTTGGCGTTAGGAAGGGCATCCAGCTGTAGAAACTCTGCCAAATTAGATTGGAGCCTGGTGTTGCCATCCGGTTTCACCAGTCCTCTCAGTCAAATCGTCCAACCCATGCTAGCATGGAAGGCGGACGTTAAACGATGATGATAATGATGATGATGATGTTGTCTTTATTGTCATTATCATCTTCAGTGTCATTGTTGTCATTGTTGTTCGTCATCATGAAAGATCAACAAAATTATTTTTTACTCGTGTACTGGCAATCAGTTTGAATTAACTACAAATGATTAACTCTGTAAAATTGTGGCTTTGTTCCAATATAACACATCATTGTTATTATTTAATGTTCATCTTATCCATCTTACTCTAATGACTCATTTTGTTTAATTCATGTAAAAAACCCAGGCCATAAATGTGTTCTTTTTGTATAAGTCCCTTCATCTACTGAAGATAATGTTGGACAACTGTCATGCTGATGATGTCCATTGAGCCAGAAACATGTGTCCATGGTGTCCTCTTATCTCCAGACAGCAAGCTTGTCCTTGTCCTTAGTGGCACATTGACTTCGAACAGATCTTGATTCTTGAGATTATTTCCCCTCCTCACGGGAATTACTCTTAATTGCAATTTGGTAATTACCCTATAGAGGCTGAGACGATTTTAATAAATCAACAATTTATGTTGTATAGTAATTGATAAACCTTTATTTGTCTACGTTACTCTGAGTACTTAGTCTTTGGCTTATTCTTCCAGTATTCTCAATTTATGAAGTCCAACCCATGCCAGCATGGAAAACGGATATTAAACAATGATGATGGTGATGGCCTGAAGTACTTTACTGTGGGTTAAGGATCAGCAACTTGTTTTCATAACAGCCCCTTTTTTTCCTTTTTATGGCCTCACAGAGGCAAAGTGGCTGAGCTCCTTTTGAGTGTTGAGCTTCACGGAGGCAATGACCGAGACCTTTGGCATTATGTTGTGCTTAAAAAGAAGACCCAATAAGCCGAGCAAAATCGCAGTTGTGGCAGATACTGGTGTCAAGCAAACTGGCACCTATGCTGGTAGCACATAGACGCACCCTGGTGTCACACAAATGGCACCTGTGCCGGTGGTACATAAAAGCACCCATTACACTCTCAATGTGGTTGGCGTTAGGAAGGGTGTCCAGCCATAGAAAGCTTTGCCAAACCAGACTGGAGTCTAGCGCAGCCTTCCAGTATGCCAGCCCAGTCAAACCGTCCAACCCATGCCAGCATGGGCAACAGATGTTAAATAATGATGATGATGATGATGATGATGATTTACTCATAGCCTACTTGTATATTTTATCATACCTTATACATGTACAAACACCCTTGCATATCCTCGTAGTTCCATGCCTGAAATGCTTATGTAAGCAAATTCTTGCTTTACATCATTATGAAGTACAGTTTTAGCAATAATTATTCTTTTAATTTCTTCATGTCTTTACTAGACCCATATCTATTGTAGCTATTTCTATAACTCTATTGAATTAAATAGTTGACTATTACAATGGTATGAAACCAGTTTTGCAACGTCTTTCCGGTTGTTTCTTTACAGACTAACTCATGCGGTGGAGCCCTCAAGAAAGCGAGTTCTAAAGAAGAGGAAGAAGCTAAAACAAGACTGGAATGCTTTGAAGCAGAGTATGACAGAATCTATTAAATTACCTTCAACCCTACCTGCGTATTCTGCTCGTGATGTTTTTGACCAGGCAAATCTACAATCAAAGAAAATCTCCATCAAGTTACCTGACACAGTTGCTGTTGAAGAACCATCTGGAGACTTAACAATAAATATGGATACAGGTAGACATAATGTTGCTTGACCTTCTTTTACAAGGCTTCATTGTCACCAAAGACAAAGTAAATTACAAGACTGCTTTCTGTCCATTGATCTTCATTCCTTTTTTGCCTGGTTCAGTAATGATTCCATCAGCTCACTGTCTTGCAGGGTTGCTGTGATTCGTCTCTGCAACCAATAAACTTTCTCTCTTTTATCATACTTTAACTTCTCAACACCTAACATAAAACTGCTTCTCTCTCTCTATTACATTCTCATTCAGTTAAAGGGACTCATTAGCCCTGGTGTCATGGTAAAAAAAACACTCAGTCAGCTCTGTAAAATGGCTGGAATTAGGAACAATGTTGAATTTTAGAAACAATGTCAAAGAAGACAACTGGAACATGATGCAATCCTTCAGCTTGTCTGATCCTGCCAATCCATCCAGCCCATGCCAAAATGAAAGGTGTGCATTAAACGGTGATGATGACACAGAGGAGCTAAACCAGCTTGCATATGGCAACTTCCATCATCATTTAATGTCCACTTTTAATTGCTGGCATGGGTCAGACGGAATTTGTTGAGGCTCATTTTCTATGGCCAAATGCCCTTCCCTGTTACCAACTTCCACTGGTTTCCAAGTAAGGTAGTATTTATCCGTGGCCAGAAATGTTTTCCATGGACAACATCACTTGTTTGATAGAGAGGCTAATTAACAACCATCACATGATGCCGAGACAAGGATATACTCATGCACTCACACACACAGCAGGCTTCTTTCGGTTTCCATCTACCGAACCCATTCACAAGACTTTCATCAGCCTGGGGCTATAGTAGAAGACACTTGCCCAAGGTGCCACACAGTGCGAGTGAATCCCAAGGCCAAATGGTTAGAAAGCTTAAAGATGTAATATTCTTAGAGTCTGTGATTTTGATGATCCAACTTTATCATTAATTAATTCTATTACTATGTCTTTCCTGTATTTCCATGTTTTTGATGTTTTTATTTACATTTTGCTACATTATATAAAATTTCTATTTCTTTTGTATCAGAGACACTTAAAACAAATGAACCTGCAGACCTGGAACAAAATTCTTCAGGTTTTGGTAAGATTGCGCCTTTAGAAAAGGTAAATATTCTTCTTCATATTTTTTATTCTTATTTTTTTTCTCTTTTGCCTATTTGTTTTCTTTATCTGCCATTTGTTATCTGTGTTTCTGCATATCACCAATTTCTTTGTAGTCCATAATCATCGTCATTATCTACTGACCGTTTTGTATGCTGGCATGACTTGGACGGTTTTACAGGGGCTGGCAAGCTGGAGGGCTGCACCTGGCTCCATTTGTGTGCTTTAGCATGGCTTTTGTGGCCAGATGCCCTTCCTAATACCAACCACTTTACAGAGTGTACTGGGTATTTTGTATGTGGTGCCAGCATGGGCCCTTTTTATGAGCTACTTTCCTCATCAATAGTTTTTCCCTGTTATATTTGGACCGAAATTATTTTATAGATTTGCATATGTTGGACCAATGACAATTGCTATAATAAAGAAACAAGGGATGCAAATGGAGACAGTGGAGTTAACCCCTTTCCTCAAAGGCATTGCAATGCCCACAGCAGTGTTTCACCGCCTGTTTCTACAGACTTTTGATTGGTTTAATACTTTCGCATTATCGACATTATGAAATGATTTGATACATTTAGAAATAATTACATGAGTAGAGATGTAAATTCTGGCTCTTTTGAACCTTTTGAAAATATATTATTATTTAGGTGCAGGTATAGATGTGTGGTTCAGAAGTTTGCTTCCTAACCACATGGTTTTGGGTTCAGTTCCACCTGATGGCATCTTGAGCAAGTGTCTTTTACTAGAGCTCCAGGCCAACCAAAACCCTTATAGACAGAAACTGAAATGAGCCTATGACCGAGACCTTTGGTGATATGCTGTGCTTCATCAAGGCGAATGAAATTGTAGTTATGGCCGTTGCTAGTGTCATGTAAATTAGTGCTACTCAAAATGGTGGTCTGTGGACCGGTGCCGGTTTGTGAGCCATCAGCTGCCAGTACGTGGCAAGCTTCCAGAAAAGAAAGAAACGATAGCAGAATTTTAATAATTTTGCCTTATGCACTGCAGTAAGCAACTCATCAGCTTATGTGATATTGTTTACAAAATGGATATAAGATAAAAAAAATTGTCAACTTTTATTATATTCATTACATGTTATGGAGATGTACTTGCATAGTACGTGACTTGATCTGAGATCATGTGCTGAAACAAAAACTATTGCAGCATGGAAGGTGTTTATATATTGTTTCTGGTGTAAATTGATATTACTAAGAAATATTACCAGTCAACTGGCACATTGGTAAAAAAAAGAACTGCCAATATGCCACATCAGATAGTTTGAGAAGCACTGATGTAAATGGCACATAAAATGCACCCATTACACTCTTGGAGTGGTTGGTAACAGCAAAGGCATCCAGCCATAGAAAATCTGCATCAGTAAATCCTTATTTCTTTACTGCCCACAAGGGGCTACACACAGAGGGGACAAACAAAGACAGACAAACGGATTAAGTCGATTATATCGACCCCAGTGCGTAACTGGTACTTATTTAATTGACCCCGAAAGGATGAAAGGCAAAGTTGACCTTGGCAGAATTTGAACTCAGAATGTAACGGCAGACGAAATACTGCTAAACATTTTGCCCGATGTGCTAACAATTCTGCCAGCTCGCAGTAAATTCTGTCTGACCCATGATGATGATGATTATCTATATAAATATATAGAAACATTTTAGCTTTTTTTTCCTTTTACCTTAGATACCTGTATTTTTTATTTTCAGCCGAATTTACCTGTAGAAGAGGTAGAAGATGATAAATTCAAAAACATTCAGTTTGTATCAACTGAGAAACTCCGACAAGGAAGGATATCATCGAAAGGTAAGGGTTTTTGGTGTCTCATAACAGATTTAGTCATTTTTTTTTTATCATCATCATCATCATCATCGTTTAACGTCCGCTTTCCATGCTAGCATGGGTTGGACGATTTGACTGAGGACTGGTGAAACCGGATGGCAACACCAGGCTCCAGTCTGATTTGGCAGAGTTTCTACAGCTGGATGCCCTTCCTAACGCCAACCACTCAGAGAGTGTAGTGGGTGCTTTTACGTGTCACCCGCACGAAAACGGCCACGCTCGAAATGGTGTCTTTTATGTGCCACCCGCACAAGCCAGTCCAGGGGCACTGGCAACGATCTCGCTCGAAAATCCTACAGGAGCCAGTCAGGCGGTACTGGCAACGGCCACGCTCAAAATGGTGCATCTCATGTGCCACCCGCACAAGAACCAGTCCAGGGGCACTGGCAACGATCTTACTTGGCTTGCCGGGTCTTCTCACGCACAGCCCATTTCCAAAGGTCTCGGTCCGTAGTCATCGCCTCGGTGAGGCCCAATGTACGAAGGTCTTGCCTCACCACCTCAGCCCAGGTCTTCCTGGGCCTACCTCTTCCACGGGTTCCCTCAACTGTTAGGGTGTGGCACTTTTTCACGCAGCTATCCTCCTCCATTCTCACCACATGTCCATACCAGCGCAATCGTCTCTCTTGCACGCCACAACTGATGCTTCTAATGTTCAGCTTTTCTCTCAAGATACTTACACTCTGACGGGTATTCACATTGACATTACACATCCAACGGAGCATACTGGCTTCATTCCTTGCGAGCTTACGTATGTCCTCAGCAGTTACAGCCCATGTTTCACTGCCATGTAGCATGGTTGTTCGTACGCATGCGTCATACAGTCTATATAGTCAATTCATTGAATTCATTCCATAAAAGACAGCCAAACAGTTTTGTCTTTGATAACTTGTAACTCAAAACATGAAATCTAGTGCCAACCACTTTGAGAGTGTAGTGGGTGCTCTTGTCTTGATATTGTGTGACTGTTGTAAATAAGTGTCACTGTCATTCATTTCCAATTTTCTGCAAACATATGTTTGGCCATAAACGAAATATTACTTTGTTTGGACACAGGTGAGGATTGGTGGCAGGAAGGGGGATCCAACTGTAGAAAATCTGCCTCAATAAACTCCATCTGATCCATGCATTCATGGAAAAGTGGATACTAAAACAAAGATGAGAAGAGCGGGACCCAAAGCTGTTTGCCAACTTGAAACTGTGGAAGACCATAAAGAGAAACAGTTATCAATAAAATAGGCTTTTTTTGATATCACAGATCAATGGTTGTCGGTAATGAAATAAATATACACATGCTCTCAACCAAACATACACCACCCACAGACTAAAATAGGGAATATTTTTTGTATGACTTAAAGGATTGGTCGCTGTTTAGTTACATATTTTGGGGTTGATTATAGATTTACTTATGGAATTTATTTACTGACACTGTTGTACATAGAGTCAGTGTATTTGAAAGTTGTGGTTTCTTTGGTATGTTTGTTCCCAAACAACACTTATTTTAGTGCTGTGGACACCACCAGATTGAATGATACTGCCCAGATGTCAAAACCATAATGATATCTGTGGGGCAGCTGATGATGGGGGTATGTTGGATTGTTGGTATGGCTGTTTGCATTTGTGGAATAGTATTATAACACACCATTTTGATATTTAATTATTTTAATTATAGAAATGAAAGAACTGTCAGTCTTCAAAAACTATCAACCTGGTGAACCATCAAGTCGACTTTATATAAAAAATCTTTCCAGACATGTCACTGAGGATGTAAGTTTACTATTTCTATATTTTCTTTTATTTCTATATTTCTATATTTTATCTCTATATTTTCTTTTATTTTATTTCTATATTTTCTTTTATTTTGTTTTTCCCTTTGCCAGTATTAATATAAGTAAAAGTTTGTGTATTGAGTATTACATTTCTTTTTTTTTTTTTTTTTTTGATAGAAATATATTTAGGTGCAAGCATGACTGTGTGGTTAAGAAGCATGCTTTGCAACCACGTGTTTTTAGGTTCAGTCCCACTGCACAGCATCTTGAACAAATGTGCTCTTCTGTAACCCTGGGCTGACCAATGTCTTGTGAGTGAATATGCTTGATAGAAACTGAAAGAAGCCTGGCATATGCATGTGTGTACCCTTGTCTAGACATCACCTGATGGTTGTAAATGAGCAGAACATGATCATCATACAAGCAAGGTTGTTTGTGTCCTGTCTTCTGTGAATAAGATGTCTAGCTATGGAAAAATAACACTTTGTTTAGAGACAGGTAAGGGTTGGTGACAGGAAGAGCATCCAGCTGTAAAAAAAAAACTCTGCTTCAATAAACTTTGTTTGACCAATACAAGCATGGAAAAGTGGACATTGAATGATGATGATGATGGTGATGATGACGATGATGAATAAAATAACAAAACCATTTCTTTTCTCTCTTTCAGGACTTGTGGAAGATATTTGGTTTCTACATCAATTCCAAAAATGAAGATGAAAGGAACATGTAAGTATTACTGAAATAATTGTCTAAAACTGAATCCTTAATTCTTAACATGTTCTCTCGCTCTAGTTTATTCTACTGAAATTAACAATGAGACCAAATAGGTCAAGTATTAAACATAATCGTAAGAGTGTGGTTTCAATTCTTGGACCAGGCAGTCCATTGTAATTTTGAGTAGAACACTTCATTTCATGTTGCTCCAGTCCACTCGGCTGTAAATGAGAAATCTTGCAATAGCCAGGAGGTTAACCCTGTGATGGACTGGTGTCCTGTTCGGTGGGGAGGGTTGTAATCTCACTCGCTTATACAGCATCAAAAGAGAGGGGGGGGGGAGATATGGTTTTAGTTTCAGCTTCTCTGCATGGCTCCTTGGGCAAGTGTCTTCTAGTATAGCCCTAGGCATTGTGATAGATTTGGTCGATAGAAACTGATATATATATGTTTATGTGTGTGTGTCTGTGTCTGTCTCCCACCACTGCTTGACAACTAGTGTTGGTGTGTTTACATCCCTCTAACTTAGCAGTTTAGCAAAAGAGACCAACAGAACAAGTACCAGGCTTTAAAGAAAAAAATAAGCACTGGAGTTGATTCATTCAACTAAAAGTTTGAGGCGGTACCCCAGTATGGCCACGGTCTAATGATTGAAACAAGTAAAACAAGAAGATAAAAAGATGTTGGTTGTTGAAATGAGAGAGGTGGAATGTAACCAGAAAGTCTTGGAGAGCAGAACCTATTATGGAGACAATAAAAGAGGCGAGAACTGAGATGTTATGTTTGAAAGAATTTAGTGAATGGTAAAAAAGAATCAAATGATTAGGATGGAATTTATCTTTGTGGATTGTCTGCTATGTACTCACTGAAACCTTAGATATTTCATTTGATCGCAAACTTTACATCTCAATTGATTTCAGGTTTTACATCAGACTCATGCAAGAAGGACGGATTCGAGGGCAGGCCTTTATTACTCTTCCAAATGAAAAAGTAGCCAAAGTAGCCTTGGAAGACACTAATGGCTTTGTTCTCTACAACAGACCTATGGTAGTAGTATCCTTTTCATGATGATGATGATGATAATAATAATGACAATAATAATAATAATAATAGACACATTAGAAATGATAAAAAAATATTCAGACAAATACATAACAAAAACACCAGGACATAGCACTACTAGGCATTGCACCCATCCTACGTAAAACACTTTCAATACAGTAAAAATAAGAGCACAACAAACCACAGCACATACCCAAGGCATACAGAGCTGTGCTCGGTAGTGAAGTGAAAGCATATGATAAAAATAAGGTTACTGAATAATACTAATAATAACAACTCTTATCATGGGTGGTCATGATGGGTATTATGGGCTTCATATATTTGTACCCCAGTGTCACTTTGATAGCATTTGCTGCTCTCTCAATAATAATTTTTAATGTCCACCTTTTCCATACTTTCATGGGTCTGACAGAATTTGTTGAAGCAGATTTTTCTGCAGCTGGATGCTCTTCCTGTTGCTAACCTATACTTGTCCCCAAACAAAATCTTTAGAGAAAATCTGCTTCAATAAATTCTGCAAGCATGAAAAAGTGGACGTTAAAAGGATGGAAATGAAGTATGATTGATAAAACAAGGTAAGTAGTAGTTTTTTTTCTGTGATTTTTTTTTTTTTTTCTAAATTTTTTACTTCTAACAATTTTTTTAATATTCTCAGCTATGTCAGTAATTTTTTGTTTGATCTACAATATACTCTTAAATTAAGAAATACTGGTCTATTCTCATATCTACTGCATTTGATGGTATAAAAACACACATGGGGATATTAGACACATTCTAATTTCAGCATATTTAGAGAGAAACAATTCTTAGTGCATTTAAACTAGCCATATCTGGCCTAAATAAACTACCTGTTTTACATTCAAGCTATCAAAATCTGACCTCTCACACCCACCCCGCAATGTCATTCTAAAAATATACAATTACTTCATCAAAATCTCAAAGCTTCAAAATAATGCATGATTCATTAAAAAAATAATGAGAATAAATACGTATTACATTTAGATAGAGTAATCTGTATGCTAAAGAATTAAAGCATGTAATATAGGCCCAAATTAGCATATTGGACACTGGGTAATTTGTTTGAAACTTTAAAAAAAAAATAAGTATGTGTTATATGCCATAAAAAATGGTAAGCGTCATTTGATAATGAAGAGAGAAGGCATTGTCTGAGTTTGGTGTATTTTGGAAAGCAAAGCAAATTGACGTGATTTTTGATGCATTTAATTTCTTTTTCAATGTAAAATAATCCTTAACTTATTTCCAGCAATTTGCCAGGTCTGCAAAACAGAAAGAAGGGGAGAAAAAATAGAAACTGTATTTTTATTACTTGAAAATAATTAATTGTAAATAAAACATCAAATATTTTCTACTAATGTATTTAGTGCTGTTTTTCTTAAATACAATTCCATATTTCAGAAATTTACTGTATATTCAAGCATATGAGTTGAATTTTTCAGACTAAAATTTAGCAAAAAAACCGTAAGCCAAGGACCAAAACTTCTATGTGAAATGCAGCAGGATTTGGAAAGATTGTGACAATGTTTGAATGTTTATGTTACATACTACGTTGACTTAGATGCCCAAAAAGATGGTAAGTAGAAAGAAAGAAAATGAATCAATTTAATTATACTTAGAATATTATCTAATGATATACAGAGTGCGATGAATATATTGTCGTCTATGTTACGCAAAAATGAAAATAACACTGACATCTTATTTTAACAGATATGTTTACCAAAATTACATAAAAATATCTTGAAATACTAAAGAGTAAATTTATTCAATAAAATCGCCATTGGCTTCAACCACAGCCTCCAGATGACTTTGGAATCTCCTGCAACTCTTCTGGATGGTCTCTTTAATTAAGTTGGTGAATGTTGCCATAATCCTTGCCTTCAGTTCATCTTTGGTGTTACTTAGAGTTTTGTTGGTCTCTTGTTCAACTGCACCCCACACAGTTAGGTGTGATGTGGTCAAAAAAATTGTCTGACAGCCATGACTGGGTTCTTCTGCCTGTGCGGCATGGTGCAAGAGTCCTGTTACCAGACACAGGTGCTTCCAGTAGCCACCCTCTTGACCCAGGGCAGCACTACCTCCTGCAGACACTTGATGTAGGCCTCTGTGTTGAGTCTGAGGCTGTGTGGGAAGATGAACGGAAGGATAACGCTGCTATCACTAGTAATTACTGCAGACACCATGATGTTGACTGGATGTTCGACTTTTATCACTCTCGGTACGTTTTGGGGACACAGCAAGCCAACAGTTGTTCTGTGGGTTCAGCATCTGTTTGTATTGGAACTTCTGTCGCGAATACCAAGCAGTATAACATGTTGTTTCCAAATTTTTGGCTGAATGAATTGTGTCATGGTGCTCTTTTTCTCACAGATGGTGCCCAACTGATCCTACTATACTGTGTAGCTGACAAAATCAAAAACAAACAATGTGCAAAATTAAAAATTATAAAATGGTGACAATTTACCCATCGCACCCTGTATATCTTTTTTTTTTCTTTTATATGTTTGTCATTTGACTGCGACCATGCTGGAGCACTACCTTTAGTCAAACAAATTGACCTCAGAACTTATTCTTTGTAAGCCTTGTACTTATTCAATCAGTCTCTTTTGCCAAATCGCTAAGTTACAGGGATGTAAACACACCAGCATCAGTTGTCAAGCGATGGTGGGGGGGGGGGGACAAACACAGACACACACACACATATATATATATATATATATGACGGGGCTTCTTTCAGTTTCCATCTCCCAAATCCACTCACAAGGCTTTGGTCGGCCCGAGGCTATAGTAGAAGACACTTGCCCAAGGTGCCACACAGTGGGACTGAACCCGGAACCATGTGGTTGGTAAGCAAGCTACTTGCCACACAGCCACTCCTGCGCCTATAATTATAAAACAAGAACACATAACATTTTTTTTTCATTTCATTTTATTGAGCAATGGATGGATGATGTAGAGAAAAGGATTTTATGCATTGTGAAAGAAGAATCGAAGTGAGTAGTTTTAAACGATCTTAAATAAATAAGTTTTTAGAGAATGAAATTAACACAAAATGAGAAATTATAGTTGATATCTACATGGGTGTTCCTTAGTTGATGAAGGAAGTATTTATTTCAGAGAAACATTTATGGAATTAGAATTACAAAAATATGCAAACAGAATACAGCATATACATATATATATACATATATATATATATTTATCAATTTAATGTGGCAGCAAGTTAGCTTGGAGCAGAGTTAAGGTGGGGGGTTTTCATATAATGTCTGTTAGTCAGACTAAAAATCATATAATTTATATAAATTAATTACTTTTAGTCATTAGGAACAGCTATTAATTAACTGAATTTATAATACCAATATGGCTGGTTTAAATAACTCCTCAAATCGTATGGATTGTTAGAATTTTCTTTGATTTTCTTTTCACAAATGTTACAGACCAGGAAGACTACCATTATAAGTGGACAAAGGTTTGATAATAGCTGAGGTATATACTTTAGAAGACACAAGAACAAAAACAAAAAAAATCCCACAAGAGTAATGTCTTCTATGAAGTTAAATTCTGTCAAAATAGTAATAATTTTTTGTAAAACTTTTTTGGGGGAGGGTCTGAATATTTCAGAAATAATTGCCAACTGTTGATTAACAACAATATACACGAATGACTGGAAGAGAATTTATGTTAGTGTGAAAGAAGAACGGTCTTTCTCCACAAGATAGCAAGGTAGCAACGTCAGCAAAAGCTGAAAGATTTAGCTATCAATTTTTACAAACAAAATTAAAATAGGCTGCTTTAGGTTCAATATGTGTGTATGTGCAAGTGTATATATGTGTGTGTGTGTGTGTGTGTATTAGATGTCAACAACCTCTTTTCAGTTTAGTCAGTTTAAACACTGTATTAATTCAGATTTAGTATTCATCAGAATTGCTGCTTTTCAGCCTGGCATCTTTTCATGCTGTATTTGAAAATAACATGCCTGAAAAAGCAATGTGAAAAAATAGTATCAGTATATTTAGGATAAAAACAAACAGAAATCTGAAAAGGGCTTTACAATTCAATATCATCATCATCGTTTAACATCCGCTTTCCATGCTAGCATGGGTTGGACGATTTGACTGAGGACTGGTGAACCGGATGGCTGCACCAGGCTCCAATCTGATTTGGCAGAGTTTCTACAGCTGGATGCCCTTCCTAACACCAACCACTCCGAGAGTGTAGTGGGTGCTTTTACGTGCCACCGGCACAAGGGCTAGTCTGGCAACGGCCATGCTCAAAATGGTGTTTTTTATGTGCCACCTGCACAGGAGCCAGTCCACTGGCAACGACCTTGCTTGAATGTTTTCCAACGTGCCACCACCAGTAAGGCAATGCTGGTAACGATCACACTCAAATAGTGCTATTTACGTGCCACTGGCACGGAAACTAGACAGCTGCTCTGGCAATGATCACGCTCGGATGGTGCTCCACTGGCGCAGGTGCCAGTCACCGAATATGGTTCAATTACGATTTCGATATGCTATCATTTGTAGCTTTCTCTACTTCAAGTTAAAAATGAATTATTACATCTCTTGAAATTTCCAAATTCTTATGACATAAATAACCTGCAATTCTCACTGGTAAAAACAAAACATATAAAATGAATAAATAAATTCGAATGAATGCTTTGGTTCAATGGTAGAACATCTGTCTTTTTCACAGATGTGGGTTCAAGTCCCATGGATAACCTGCGACTCTTTCTATGCTATGTGTTTTTTAACCCAATATTTACATGCTATTTATTTATAGCTTTATCTGCTTCAAGTTCTACAGTTAGAAAGTAGTTGCTTCATTTTTTCATTATTGTAGATATTTGTATTTCTGTAATTAGTTAAAACAAACATAGTTTACTAATAAAACCTTCAGTGAACTAATGAATATACAGCTTACTAACAAAGCTACACATTGGAAAGGTGTGTTACCTTGAGTGTTGTAAACATGATACCCAATTCTCCATATTCCAAGTGTTGTTCCATCAAGTCATCAATCAAATGTATCTCGGCCCCTAAATGTCGAATCTTGGATCTCACAACCACATATTGAAATATAGGAAATAGATCATCCATGCACCATATGTAGTCTTCATCAAGGGTAACTTGGACTGCCTGCAAATTTAGAAGAGAAACACATCATAGGAATGGTACCAGAGAATAGAATAAATAGATGTGAAATAAATAAGGCACAATTGAGGTTTATTTCCTGTTCTAAAAGAATGTTATTCAATAATTGATTGTCTGTTCTTCTTTGTATTTCATGCCTCTTAGACATAAGGCTTCCACACTCTCCATGCAGCCCTGTCAGTCGTCATTATCATCATTTAACATCCATTTTCCATGCTGGTTTGACAGGAGATGGCCAGCCAGAGTGTTACCTAAGCTTCAGTCATCTGTTTTGGCATGGTTTTTATGACTGGATGCTCTTCCTAACACCAACCACTCTACAGAGTGTACTGGGTGCTTTATGCATAGCATCAGCACATATAAAGTGGCTGTGGTTAACACCTGGCTCCATGTTCTCCATCCACCAGCCTGTCTCTCTCTTTCTCAACAGTTCTTTCCCAGGAGTTCTTGGGTTTTCCATGCCTCCTCCTTCCTTCAAGGAAACAGATGAGGGTTGGCAACAGGAAGGGCACCTGGTCTTAAAAAATTTACCTCAACAAATTCCACTTGACCCATGCTTGCATGGAAAAATGGATGTTAACTGATGATGACAATGAGTTTTTGTAGATGGATGATGGTTACTTACCAGCAATATCAAAAAATCATGTCCAAAACAAAACATCCAAATAAAACCAAATGTCCAAACCACAAACAATTTAATCATTGTCTTAAACCCAAGCACATAGTCTTTTTTTTTTCTATTTATCCAATAAGAGAAAACTGAATGAAAATACAGTAATCCCTCAACTATCGTGGGTGTTCGTTTCAAAACCCCCCTGCGATAGGTGAAAATCCACAAAGTAGAAACAGTACTGTACTGTATATTTTTATTATTATTTTCATAATTTGTATATATTCATTTTATTATAAATGCAAAACAACACCACAGAGGAATCGATGTAAGCTTAAATAATAAACCGCGATAGGTGAACCACAATAGGTGAACCGCGATATGGCGAGGGATTACTGTAATGTAGATAGACAAACAGATGTAAGAAATATATAAATGTGTCTTTCAGACTGGACAAAGTTTAGTGCTTAATTAAATGTGATTTTGAGTTTGGAGTTTTTCCCTAATGGTTATGTAAGAAATTTAGAGTGAATATAAAAATTCATTTCACTATAGTCCAACCCATGCTAGCATGGAAAGTGGACGTTAAACGATGATGATGATTGTATTTACTTGTGTACAATTCATACCATTTTATATTTGATATTAACTGGAAAAACTGGGTTGTAACTTATACATGGGGCAAAGCTGATATGAAGTTTGAATACGAAAGGAAAAAAATTTGTACATGGGCACAAGCATAGCTGTGTGGTAAGACACTTGTTTCCCAATCACATGGTTCCAGGTTCAGTCCCACTGTATGGCACCTTGCATAGCTTCGGGCCAACCAAAGCCTTGCAAGTGGATTTGGTAGACAGAAACTGAAAGAAGGCGGTGAGCTGGCAGAAACGTTAGCACGCCGGGCGAAATGCTTAGCGGTATTTTGTCTGCCGTTACGTTCTGAGTTCAAATTCTGCTGAGGTCGACTTTGCCTTTCATCCTTTCAGGGTTGATAAATTAAGTACCAGTTACGCACTGGGGGTCGATGTAATCGACTTAATCCCTTTGCCTGTCCTTGTTTGTCCCCTTTATGTTCAGCCCCTTGTGGGCAATAAAGAAATAAGCATGCCCAGCATGCTAACAATTCTGCCAGTTCACCAACTTGATGATGATGATGGTGGTGGGCGGGGGTGGGTGATGATGATGATAAAACTCCTTAACCACACAGCTGTACCTATGTCTAAATTAACACACAAATGCACAATAATCTTCCATTCATAGTCTTAAGTAAAAGCAGTCTAAAATACTACATCCCTAATGCCAAATAAAATTTCTGTCACGGTCTCTTATAAGCATGCACTCACTAACATCCAATGTTACCAATTATCACAATATGCATTATCATTATCAACATTGTTTTAACATCCACTTTTCCATGCTTGCACTAATTGGATGGAATTTACCTAACAACAACAACAACAATCAAATATTCTAGTAAACCTTCCTTAATTCTACGACAGTTCTAACATCAAGTAAAAATAGCACATAGGAGGGAGGTGGTTCTATGTACTAGTCAACCTGCTAGAAATAGCAGTGAAATCTCTCTGGATATACTATACATTAAACAACCTACATCGTGGATGGATTCAGTCAGAGGGCCAGCCTAGGGCTAAATAACAACAACATAATAGGAATGCATCAAATATTTCTTCAAACAAAGATTTAAAAAGAAGCACCTTAATGTCTGTAGTAGTTTTAGTTTTAAATCCAGGTGAAATGAAAAAATTTTTAAGTAAGACACATCAAACTGAACAAGTTAATTGAGTGACCAAAGCTAAAAGTGGGTAAATGGAAGCAGCACTAAAGAGTTAAAAGAAAGAATTTAAAGCATTTAGGAAGAATGTCAATAATGTAGTGCCAGCATGGAAAATAATTCCTGGAGACTCATGAT
Organism: Octopus bimaculoides; assembly: GCF_046866305.1. NCBI lineage: Eukaryota > Metazoa > Mollusca > Cephalopoda > Octopoda > Octopodidae > Octopus > Octopus bimaculoides. Next base: position 29,975,509 of record NC_142935.1, read on the forward strand.
ATAGGAAGCAGCGATAACATACAGGATTTCGATACAGGGGTAAGGAGATTTATTAAGAAGTGACCAAAAGAGATTTTATTATTAACTGTTAGGTAATCCAAGCTAAACAAACGGATTTTGTGCAATCATCTATTGTACATGTTCAGAGTAAAAGCAGCAGAACTAGGATTTGAACTCTGGTTACTTTTGCATCATAATTGGATGCAACTGTAGATATTCCTGTTAGTATAAATACTGACTTTGTTAAATTGATTCAAAAGATTCATTGATAGAATAAATAGACATGATTAAATACTGCAAAATATAAAAGTACTTTTCTCTTATGGACAGCCATTTTCTTATTTACTAAAAGATTAGTAAATAAACTATTATGCCTTTAGCATTCAGATTACTCTGTCAAATGTAATGCTTATTTATTCACACTGTTTTGAATTAATCAGGTATTATTTTGTAGCTTTGAGATTTTAGATGTTAAATGTTGATGATGATGATAGTATAATTTTAGAATGACATTGTAAGGTTGATGTGAAACTAACAAGTTTGGACATAAAACAAGTGGAATATTTGCATCATACTTGGTCGATTTCAATGCTAAAAGGTTACCCAATCACCCAATTCCTTGCCTTTTCCTTTTCCACGAGGCAGTGGTAGCTATTCCAAAAGCCACCAAGCAACTATTACACCTGTCTCACAAATGCAAGAGTTCATTTACTACTCCTTTAATGAATAATAAAAAAAATTGGTTGTCGATAATAGTGTAGTACCACATAAAATGCTTTTCAGTAATTAGTATTATCTCTTTGAGTTCAAATCCTTTGAGAGTCAACTTTCACTTTCATTCTTCCAGAGATGGAACAAGTTCCAGTCAGGTACTGGATTAATTCATTTGACCATACTCTCCACATCTTCCAAATGTGAGGCAGTCTGCCAAGGTTACAAAACAAATTTTTATCAACCTTTTTATGTCTGCTTCTTCCATGCTAATATGGTTTAGATCAAACTTGTTGGCGTAGTATTCAATGGCTGAATACCCTTCCTGTTTGTCAATTCTTCCTTGTTTCCAAGTAAGGTACTTATTCTTAAAGTCTTTCACAAGATAAACTGCTCAGCAGCCAGACATGTTTTTATGCTATATGCAAACAATGACAAAGTGTAGTAAGTCCCACATTTGACAGTTTTGCAAAACTTTTGTGACTGAAAATATCGTACATGCATGGAGTTATGATTTTATGCACTCAACAAAGTATTATTGCTAAGCTGAAACTGTTGCTAATGTAAAAATAAATGGAATGGTGAAATTATTTCTTCCTTTTCTGAAAAAGCAACACTTTGGACTTACGACACTTTCGCATAATTGCAATGAGTTGAACCTGCTTACTTAATGTCATTAATTCATTTAATAACTGACTCACAAAAAAAAACCTCACTTTAACTCTTTAGCATTTAAACTGGCCACATCCAGCTCAAATATGCTACCATGTTTTATGTTCAAACCAGCCAGATCCAGCCTCTCACACCTATCCTACAATGTCATTCTAAAAATAAACAATCACATCATCGGAATCTTAAAGCTACAAGATATTACAACCATCATCATCATCAGCAGCATCGTTTAACGTCTGCCTCCCATGCTGGCATGGACTGGATGGTTTGACAGGAGTCAGCCTGGTAGAGACTACACAAGGCTACTGCGTCTGTTTTGGCATAGTTTTTACGTCTGGATGCCCTTCCTAACACCAACAATGTGAATAAATACACATTACATTTAGCAGAGTAATCTGAACACCAAAGGGGTAGAGTATGTTATCTCGCCAACAGCAAACCTATGTAGGAGAAACTTGGAAAATGACTGCCAAGATCACTCAGTGATTCAATGTATTCCATCATTGATACTGACGCAGAATACTCAGAATCACAAACTCTGAAGTCCTGAGAAGAACCAATCTGTGCAGTTTGCAGGTCCAGGAGACTGAGGCGAAAAGAAGAGTGAGACTTGCAGGTCATGTTTTCTGATTGTCAGAAAATAATGGATCTCCAAGTCAGCTTATACAATGAATGCCACAAGAGGGAGACTCAAGGAGATATGGTGCACCACCTTCAAAGAAAATCTGAAGCAACTTGGCATCGTCTTGGAAGATGCAGGAGACTATGCTCCAAACTGAGATGATTGGAGACATGTCTTGCTGCTTGGTGTGCTAGCCAACTGCATGGGACTAACTGTTAGACAAAGACTAAATATCGAACCACACATGGTATAAACCATCAAAGATGCAAATGGAATTACGAAAGATTTTCACAATGTTTCTGAGCAAATAATTGATAAATATATAACAGGGCTTTATGACAGAAAATCTCTTGACAAGTTACAAGGGCTCAAAGAATTGGTTCTTAGCTCCAAACTTGGTAGTGTTAGTAATGTTATGTGGTTGCAAGCTAAATGCTCTCTTTGGATAGGATAGTAGTGTACAACATGTAACGTTCCCAGATCCTGTACATACTTTCTGAAAATTTTAAGAACTAAGGTATGCAGAATACAGTGTTCTGCCCAGAAGAGATCAAAAGTTTAGAAATAATACATTTCTAAATCTCTCAGAGAGATTTATGCAGTAGTGATACGATGAAGTAGTTGTATGCTGTCAACTTAATGCGACAGTCCCCTGAAGGAAATAATACTACTGTTGGTCAGACCAGCAGTAATATTATTCTAACTAACAGTAGTATTATTCCCTTCAGGGGACTGTCACATTAAGTTGAAAGCATAACTACTTTAGATCAAAAGTTATTTTAACTTATAAACTGCCAGGGATATTTTAGAATAGTTTAGCTAAAAATAAAGGCTGCTCTCAGTCGATAATGAGATAGTAAAGAATGATTACACCTTATACTTAGACTCAGTTCACCTTATAACCACGAGCGATAGTTTCTAAAGATAATGGCAATTGCTAATTACTAACAAAATAATAATTAGGACCAATATACCAAATAGAACCAGTGTTCAAAACAGTTTCAGTGTTGCTGAATCAAGCAGTGGTACTTACCAAAACAGGATATACCTGCCGTCAAGAACAAGAGAAGGTAGACAGTTTAACATTAAAACAGTTATGGTAAAAAGACAAAATGATAGGATGGGGAGAGACAACAACATGGCGTGATTTTGATATTCGAGCCAGAAGGAACCTGCAAATGGTGTTATGCTGAGCAACAGCCTCAGCAGAAAAGAATAATATTAGAGGACAACAGATTAAATCGTTTAGTAAAATTGGTTTAGGACAGGTACAGGTGACTTTTTAGGAGAAGCAGGCTGCATGAGATGTGGCTCGTCACCAGGCGAGCCGCACCACTAAAATATAAAAAAAAGCAAGGTAATTTTTTGTTAGATGTGATATTCAGAAAGTCCCAAAGGCTGCATGTGGCCTGCAGGCCGCAGTTTACCCATAACTGGTTTAGGATAATCTGAAGAAGATTAGTTCCAACTTACCTTTGTAATTTCCAAGAAAGTTCTTTGTATCACGGCCAGCTTTTCACATGGACTGAATGCAGTGCTGTAAGATATAGAATATATTGTTGTAATGATTAACAGAAGCAAAAAGATGCCTGTTTTTTGAGGCTTTTCATTTGATTACCTCTATACGTACATATGTACACACACACACACATACACGCGTGCACACACATGCACTGGGATTCAGACAATCATAATGGTGAAATGTGTGTAGGAACCATAGTATAAACTCATGTTTATCCTCACACATACATAGACTTCAAATTTTGGCACAGGGCTAGCAATTACAGGAGAAAGGGTAAGTCGATTACATCAACCCCCAGTACTCAACTGGTACTTATTTTATCGACCTTGAAAGGGTAAAAGGCAAAGTCAACCTCAACAGATTTGAACTTAGAACATAAAGATGAACAAAATACTGCTAAGTATTTTACCTGGCATGTTAACGATTCTGCCAGTTCATTGCCTCTATATATACACACATATATATCGTTGGGAGAATAAATGTCATTTGTATGTGGAGTGGGGGGCAGAAGAAATAAGGAAAATAAAAGAAAAGAAAGAAAAAAAGATTTTGAATGAAAGCAAAGCACCTACCTTATTTGCTGCAGCATATCAACAGCAACAGCATAACACTGATCTCGGATCTCAGACAGTTTCTGCAATGGATAAGCCACACAAATAATAATCCACAGACAACAAAGCTGACCAAATACAAACTGAGGAATATTTAGGTTATCACTGAAATCATCTGAGACCTGAAAAAAGCAGACTGAAGGCAAGGCCTTGTGGTTAAACAGTTCACTTCACAGTCATATGGTTCTGAGTTTGACCCTACTGTGTGACACACCTTAGACAAGTTAGTTCCTTCCACCACAGTCACAAGTCAAACCAAGCCGTGTGACTGAAATTAAAGAGATGGAGACTATGTATAGGTCTGTGGAACTGTGCCTCCTCTTGAGTGGTACAGTGTGCAACAGAAATACCTCTTTTATTTTACATGGTTATTTGTCTGGTATTAATGAAGTTCAACTGGTGGTAACAATGTCTTCATGGAGTTAATGCTTCACCAGTTCTTTTTGCTTTGCTTTTGTTTTATTGTTTTGCTTGTAACATCTCAACCTTTTTACTATCTTTCATTCACCAGATTCCAAACAAACCATTTTATATTACACCTAATTCTTTTTCTTTAGATCTGCAACTCTTTTGATCTCGTCCTTGCCATGCTCACATTTTCACCAACATTTCCCCAACATTTCCCCTACATGTACAGAGATTCAGAGTGACCATCAACCTCTCCCCCTAACTGCAGAGGTCATGGGCACTGCATCCTTCCACCACCTTTGGAGAAAAGAAGAGAGGTCATCCAAAAAGTTTGATGTGCAAAAAGAAAGAAATATGAAAGAAATCATGTTATGATCTTACCTGTCTGTTACCTTGAAAGATTTTATCTTCAATTAACCAAAACTTTCTGGAAGAAAATGTAAAATGAAAAGGATTACAATTCCCTTTATGGAGTAAAAAGTAAGAAATAGGAAAAAACAAATTAAATTAAATATCATAAGTAATTTTAACATCTATTTAATTAATGTATTGTAAGTACCAGTTGCATTGCACACTGGGGGTCAATATAATTAACTAACCCCTCCCCGAAAATTGCTGGCCTGGTGTCAAAATTTGAAACCAATATTATCAGGGTGGTGAACTGGCAGGCTTATTACAGCCTTGGAAAATGCTTTATAGTATTTACTTCAACTTTTCACATTCTGAGTTCAAATCCTGCTAGGGTCAGCTTAGCCTTTCATCTCTTTAGGGTCAAGTTCTGGGGTCAATGGTATTGGTTAACCACCTTTTCTCAAAATTTCTGCCTTGAAACTAAACAGCAACATCGTAACATCTTTGCTATCATAACACTCCACACCAACATCATAACTGTTTCAACAATACATGTAAATTTCTATCTGTGAGACTTGAGACTAACAGATTTGATCTTGTTTCAGAAGTGACACAAGCATGCAACACTGACAAGCTGCAACAATGAGGAAATACATATCTGTAGCTCTTGTAATCACTTAAAGGGTGATTTTAACTTTGCCTAGCTCTGAAGCATAGTGTTTTTTGTTTTTTTTTATACAGTATGTCTATAAAGGGACAAAAAACTGCAGCTTCTTGCTTTTCAATAACACACACATTAAACATCATCATCATCATCATCGTTTAATGTCCGCTTTCCATGCTAGCATGGGTTGGACGATTTGACTGGGGACTGGCGAACCAGATGGCTACACCAGGTTCCAATCTGATTTGGCAGAGTTTCTACAGCTGGATGCCCTTCCTAATGCCAACCACTCCGTGAGTGTTCTGGGTGCTTTTTACGTGCCACCAGCACGAAGGCCAGTCCAGCGGTACTGGCAACAGCCACGCTCAAAATGGTGTTTTTTACGTGCCACCTGCACAGGAGTCAGTCCAATGTTTTGTTCACATGCCACCAGCACGAGTGCCAGTAAGGCGAAGCTGGAAACAATCGCGCTCAAATGGTGCTTTTTATGTGCCATGTTATATAAATGAAGATTTCACTCTAGAGTTGCTTCTATTGCATAATTCAAATTTTATTCAATTACTTTAATTGTTCACAGGAAATTGAGAAAACATTGAAAAAAATAAAAACTGGGACATTGTCTAAAATGTCTGTATTGATGTGTATTTACTTACTGGTCAATGCCGAGATAAGCCATTAGTGCCATATCTCCTTGGCGATTCAATTTCCAAACCCGCTCCCAATATTTTTCATCTTCCTTGTCATTGTAGAGAGCATACAGATCAAAAAGTGGTGGGTATATTTTGGGAAGCAACAGAGGATGTAGAAGACGAGCTGGCGTAACAACTTCACTGAAATCAATATCAAAGTTCAATAAATGAGATTGAAGTAAGGAGCAAGAAATTAGATAATACATTGAATAATATTTGGAGTTTATTTTATGAAGATTGGTTCCTTCAAGTGAGTCTCTGCAAGTAATTAGACATAGACTGAAGTCTCATACAATTACCAGGTCCCTTGATGTGCATCTAAATAAAGTTAGCAATCTGGTGGAGGATAGAATATATTCCATTATATTTTCTTTTATATTTTTTTACTAGTTGAAACGCAGACTGATTTTTTGAGACATTTTGTGGGGGGAAAAAACATGCCTTATATGCCTTCAAATATGGTACTTACACTATAATTCAAACAGGCACAGGAGCGGTTGTGTGGTAAATAGCTTGCTTACCAACCACATGGTTCCGGGTTCAGTCCCACTGCATGGCACCTTAGGCAAATGTCTTCTATTATAGTCTCGGGCCGACCAAAGCCATGTGAGTGGATTTGGTAGATGGAAACTGAAAGAAGCCTGTCGTATACATGCATATATATATATATATATGTGTGTGTGTGTGTGTATATGTTTGTGTGTCTGTGTTTGTCCCCCCAACATTGCTTGACAACCGATGGTGGCGTGTTTACATCCCCCGTAACTTAGCAGTTCAGCAAAAGAGACTGATAGAATAAGTACTAGGCTTACAAAGAATAAGTTTTAGGGTCCATTTGCTCGACTAAAGGCAGTGCTCCAGCATGGCCACAGTCAAATGACTGAAACAAGTAAAAGAGTAATAAGGTTGTTGTGGTAACTGAATCACTGAGAAGCTCAACGAGAGACCCATTCAATATATAAAGATTTGATGGCAATTTTTAACAGTTTTGCAGAAGTAAATAAGTTGTGAAATAACTAACCTCTCATCTGGATTGTCACCAACCATAAAGTCTTGTTCACTTATTAGTTCACTATCCTCAGCAGGTGGGACTCTGTTGCAGCTGTAGATTCTTACTGGTTTTGAAGAGGAGGGCAGATCAGGAAATAAAATCCTACAGAATACAATTGATAGGTAGAGAGATAGAAATTAGACAAAAAAGAAAGAGAATAATTGGCATGGAGGAAGGGAAAAATCAAAGAGGGATGAAAATTAAAGGAAAGAACTGCAGAGTGAAATACCGTATGACTTACCAAGTGAAATCATAGACATGGCTGATGCTGGTGTCACATCAATGGCACCTGTGCCGGTGCCACATAAAAAGCACTTATTACACTCTTGGAGTGATGATCAGCGTCAACAGACATCCATCCATAAAACCAATACACACACACACGTACTGAGCAGTAGTACTAATATCAGACACTGCTTACCTGATAACCCTGTAGACTTTTTTAACGTAAGATTTGATTTCTTGAACAGCATGCAGCAACAGTCTGGGATGGGCTCCGATACCAATGTAGGCAGCCCTGAATACTTCCACCAACCCATCTATGAGCTTTCCAATGGGGTGGAATTTGGTGTCAAAAGCCTAAATGAAGAAGAGAAGAGTCAAATTGAACACACCTTTTTTTTGTACAGAATATCAGAATAATTACCTATCTACAGACAAATGATTAACACATTTAGGAAATTATAGCATTGCTTACAATACTACTACTACTACTACTACTACAAATAATCCTTTCTACTATAGTCACAAGGCCTGAAATTTGGAGGAGGGGGATAGTTGATTACATCAACCCCAGTACTCAACTGGTACTTAATTTATTGACCCTGAAAGGATGAAAGGCAAAAGTTGACCTGAGCAGAATTGAATTCAGAATGTAGCAACGAGTGAAATACTGCTAAGCTTTTCGCCCGGCATGCTAACGATTCTACCAGCTCACCACCTTAATAATAATAATAATAATAATAATAATAATAATAATAATACTTTCTACTAAAGGCACAAGGCATGAAATTCTGGGGGAGGGGACTAGTTGATTGCATCAACCCCAGTGTTTCACCGGTACTTAATTTATCAAATCTGAAAGGATGAAAAACAAAGTCGACTTTGGCAGGATTTGAACTCAGAACGTTAAGACAGACGAAGTGCTGCTAAGCATTTTGCCTGGCATGCTAACACTTCTGCCAGCCCACCACCTTAATAATAACAACAACAACAATTTGCTCTCATACAATACCAGGCAGTGACTCTCATGACTTCTGATTTGGGGGTGGGGTGGTGGGTATTTGACTGGTACTTATTTTATTGAAGCCAAAAGGATGAAAGGCAAAGATGACCTTGGTGGAATTTGGACTCAGAATGTAAATGCCTGGGAAAAATGCCACTTAGCATTTTGTTTGGCATGCCAACAGTTCTGCTAGCTTTCTACCCTACTACTGCTGCTGCTACTTCTACTAACAATAACAACAACAACAGTAAATACTGCTGCTTCTACTACTACTACTGTTTCTAGTATAGGTACAAGGTAAGGTGATGAGCTGGCAAAACCGTTAGCACATTAGACAAAATGCACCAATAAACACACTGAATTTTTTTTTTTATATATATATCTACCAATGAATAACCAAACTGGAATTATTCAATAAAATATTTTACATACCTTTGAGAGATAACTTGCAATTTTATGATAATATTCCACAGTCATTTTCCCTTCGGAATATGGAGGAATTTTCTCAAGTTCATCAAGAGTGCAAGACATTAGTCTAATTTTAGAAAGGGAGCAGCTGAAGAACAGAAACCAAACAATATTCAGATTAATTAATCTTTTAGTATTCAGATTATTCCATCAAATGTAATGCTTATTAATTCACATCATTTTCAATTAATCATGTGTGATCTTGTAGTGTCAAGATTTCAATGATGTGATTCTTTATTATTCGAATGACATTGTAGGTTAGATGTGAAAGGTCAGATCTAGCTGGTTTGAACATAAAGCAGGAAGAATATTTGGGCCTGATATGGCCGGTCTAAATGCTGAATAATTAAACAATGTAGAATAGTTTCTTGTTTAGAAATGTTGAAAAAATGAAGGAGTTGATATAAGGTTTAGAAAAAAAAAACAATGCAAAAATATAGAGAAACATATATATAGAGACCCCCCCCCCCCCCCACATTATACCTCTTTAATTGTGTGGACACTACTCTTTAGCACAATGCCCAGGTGGGTTAAATCATGAAAAACTGCATAAGGTATCTCATTACTCTCTTTTACTCGTTTCAGTCATTTGACTGCGGCCAAGCTGGAGCACCGCCTTTAGTCGAGCAAATCAACCCCAGGACTTATTCTTTGTAAGCCTAGTACTTATTCTATCGGTCTCTTTTGCCGAACCGCTAAGTTACGGGGACGTAAACACACCAGCATCACTTGTCAAGCGATGTTGGGGGGACAAACACAGACACACAAACACACATATACGACGGGCCTCTTTCAGTTTCTGTCTACCAAATCCACTCACAAGCCTTTGGTCGGCCTGAGGCTACAGTAGAAGACACTTGCCCAAGGTGCCACACACTTGGACTGAACCCGGGTTACAGATTTAAATGCATCAAATGACATTATTTTGCATCTAGAAATAAATCTTTCAAAAACGATGACATCCATTTACTTTTCAGATGTCTGTGTATATACGTATTAGTAGGAAATTCTAAATATATATCTATCTTTGTTTATCACAGGTATTTGATTAAAAAAAAAACAAAACAACCATATTAAATGAATCAGAGATAAATGAATTATAGAACATATGGTAAAATAGGTTTTGTTCCTGATCCCAAGTTCTCCCTCTGACTTACCCAAATAACACCTCCAAACAGCTTTTAAACATGCATAATGATATTGTTTCATGTTTGGAAAAATATTTAGAGTAAAATTCAATAACATATGACCAGTAAATGATTAAAAAGTAACTGAAAAACATCATAAGAAGCAGAATTTTTGACTAATCACCGATCTGTGTTATCACAGATCAATTAGTGATAAGCATAAAATAGTTCACAATAGAGTGTATCATGTTATTCTGGATCAGTGATGAATGGATCAGTGATAAATAAGGATAAATGTATAACTCTTCTATTTCCATAGGTTTACATTATAACTGATTAATGCCTTATAACTGATCAATACAAAATTCCACTAAAACAATGTACAATTTCACAGGGATTAAAATCTTATATATATTTGGATTTGGAGTAAATAAGACTAAAATAAGGTTGAAAATAGGATTACTCACTTGTAGTCTTGGTCACTCAATGATTTCTTCCCACTGGAGATCATAACAGCTACAGCCTGCCAAGCTTTAGCTGGGTCTGGTTTGCCTTCTCCAGTGTAACCAAGCATAGCCTTGCAATGACTAAAGATATCTTCCCATTTACGGTCTGCTGGCACAGATAATGTACCGTAAGTTCTATAATAAAGAAGAATGGAAATAAGAAAGTTTTGAATCCCTTAATAACCAGCTCAAAAAAGCTTAGCTTCATTGTCATCATCATTTAACATCTGTTTTCCATCCTAGCATGGGTTGGATGGTTTGACAAGCATCTGTTGAGCTGCAGAGCTGTGTCAGACGCCATGCTAGCTTTGGTATGGTTTCTATGACTGGATGCCCTTCCAAATGCAAACCACTTTACAGTACATTCTAGGTGCTTTTTTGTGACATTGGTACTAATGAGGTCAGCAAGTAACTTGCAAGACAAAAGCGAAAAGGAAAAGGCCCCTTCAAATGGGTGGGTATATATTTGAAAGAGAGAGAGAGAATGAATTTTATGTCAGGTGTTGAAGGCTAAAAGTATGACAGAGGGACACCACAAACTTCAATGAGGTAAGTAGCATGCGTACTGATTGTGTGAACGTGAGTAAATTGTTGATGTGAGTGACACTCACTGTAGCAATATCTCACTTACTTTGAGTGGATCCCATAGGTAAGGTCTGCTTTCTTGACTGTCTCAGGAGGAAGATTTTTATGGAATGTAGCATTTACTTTGATGCCAACATTCCAAGAACCTGTGAAATGTCCTTCAAGACTATCCCCATTTGGTAGTCGTAATGTCCCCTGAAAAAACGGAAATAATAATAATAATAATAATAATAATAATAATAATAATAATAATAATAATAATCCTTTCTACTAGAGGCACAAGGCCTGAAATTTGTGGGGAGGGGAATAGTTGATTACAGTGACCCCAATGTTTTATTGGTCCTTAATTTATTGACCCAAAAGGATGAAAGACAAAGTCGACCGCAGCAAAATTTGAACTTAGAACGTAGTGGCAGACGAAATACCACTAAGCATTTTGCCTGGCGTACTAACGATTCTGCCAGCTTGCTGCCTTAATAATAATAATAATAATAATAATAATAATAATAATAATAATAATAAACTGGAAGATCAGTGAATTGAGAAACCTAGATAGAAAAACCAGAAAACTACTAACAGCGTAAATAATAATAATGATAATAATAATAATAATAATAATAATAATAATAAAGGAGGTGAAATAGAACCAGTGTGTGCACGCTTATTATTAGTATAATGACCCTTCTGAGATACAACAACAAAATTTTAAGTTGTTCTTATTTCAAGTTGTTGGCTATTTACAAATAAATAGATACATAGATACAGCAACCCTATTAATATATACTGAACACCCTATATTTTGGTTCACAATACAGACACACAAATAGTTAATTCATTTCCTATAGAGAAACGTGATAAATTTTCATCATAGGCTGATATAAAACATTTCAAAACGGTATACTTACTTTACCATTTAGTTGAGTGATTCCAGAGAATTCACCTTCGTAGCAGCTGTCATCATCAGTTAACATCAGTCCAAAACCCTATAAATAGATAAGTCAGGAATTAATGGAACATGTAACAACAATTCTGAAAATAAAATGTCGCTAAATTTTATATTTCTTTTTCTCATTTTTACTTTTGCACTAATTCTTCATTTGGGTAAAATAACTCTGAAAATTTGGGTACTTACACACATCCTCATCAATATCATTTAGTGTCTGTTTCCCATGCAGGTATGGTTGGACGGTGTGACCAGAGCTGCACCAGGCTCCAATTGTCTGTTTTGGCAAGGTTTCTATGGCTGGATGCCTTTGCTAATACCAACCCCTTTACAGAGAGGACTGGGTGATTTTTACATGGTACTGGCATGGGTGCTTTTTACGTGGTGCCAGTACAGCAAATTAATAGCATTTTGCCATCTATAAATTCTAAACAGTAGAGGTACAGGAGTGGCTGTGTGGTGAAGCTTTTGCTTCCCAACCATGTAATCTTGAGTTCAATCCCGCTGCATGGCACTTTGGACAAAGTGTCTTCTATGAAAGCCCTGGGCCTTGAGATGAAAGACTAATTGAAAAATTACCAGAGACCAAAGAGAAACTGCAAAAAAGGTGGTTCTTACACTGAGTTTTCCTTGGACAAAATTCCCCTCAAAATACATGCCGTCCAGAGTGACCACAATGCCACCACCATGTTTTTGGTCATCTTGCCACATTCCCATATATTTCTCACCTTCAAATAGATAAAAAAAAACATCATCATCATCAACAACACTGTTCATCATCATCATTTAACCCTTTCGTTTTATCATCATCATCATTTAGTGTCCATTTTCCATGCTGGCATGGATTGAACAGTTTGACGGGAGGTAGAATGGCTGTATTTAAGTGTTTGTTTACATTTGACCTTCAGTGAAAATTGTGAGCAACAAGCAGTGATGTTGTTGCCATTCCTCCTGTCAACACTTCATCTGCTGTCTTTCTGACTTCAAAGAAGTTTGAAATTGATCTCTTAATTAAAAAAAACACACAATCATTAGCATCCAGAAAGGTATCCAGCCGTAAAACAGGGGTCCTCAACCCTCTTTTTACTTATGGACCCCTTTGATTCCTGTTTTACTCTAATGGGCCTTCATTATCCAGTCAGTGTTTAAAAATGTCTCATTCATCATCATCATTTAACATCCGTTGTCCATGCTGACATGGGTTGGATGGTTTGACCAGGGTTGGTCAGATGGAAGGCTGCGCCAGGCTCCAGTCCGATTTGGCATGGTTTTCTACAGCTGGATGCCCTTCCTAACGCCAACCACTCCAAAAGTGTAATGAGTGCTTCTCCATGCCACCGCCACAGGTGCCATTTGCATGACACCAGTATCTGCCATGACTGTGGTTTTGCTCGGCTTGATGGGACTTCTCAAGCATGACATAATGCCAAAGGTCTTGGTCATTGCCTCTGTGAGGCCCAACACTCGAAAGGAACTCAGCCACTTTGCCTCTGTGAAGCCCAATGCTCAAAAGGAGCTCATTCACATCGCCTCCATGAGACCCAATGCTCAAAAGGTGCTTTTTACTTGCCAGTTACATGACACCAGCATCAGCCACAACTATGATTTCACTTGGCTTGACGGAATTAAATAAGAAAGAATTGTATGAAAAAATTGTTAAAATGTTTTGTATATTGCAGAAGTATAACCAGTTTATTGTAGATAAATGTTAACAACAAAATTTTATATGGACCTTCAAGGGCCATACGGACCCTGGTTGAGAACTACTGATCTAACCCATGCTAGCATAGAAAAACAGAGGTGAAAATGAATGAAAAATATAAATAAATTATGTGAGAGTTAGTCATCCTTACCTCGAAGTACATCATCTAATACTCCATATCCATTACGTTTGTCGGCCATCCATTCTCCTATGTAAACACTGGCAACACTGGACATGTGCTTACCCTGGCGCAAAACTCCATGCCCAAACTTTTGTCCATCTTTGAAATAACCCTGGTAGCGGTCTCCATTTGGATACCTGGAATCATGCAAAATAAAATAGTCAATGAAGTAGAAACTTATTTATAGATGCTAAAAAATATATATATATATATATATACATTGGACACAGAAACTCAGCTTGCGAAGACCTGTTGAAGCAAGTGAAAGAGAAATCGTGATGGCACATGTGCCGGTGGCACGTGTAAGGACATTCGAGCGAGATAGTTGCCAGTGCCGCTGGACTGGTTCCCGTGCAGGTGGCACATTAAAGACATCATTTTGAGCGTGGCCATTGCCAGTACTGCTTGACTGGCCTTTGTGCCGGTGGTACGTAAAAGCACCCACTACACTCTCGGAATGGTAGGCGTTAGGAAGGGCATCCAGCTGTAGAAACTCTGCCAAATCAGATTGGAGCCTGGTGTAGCCATCTGGTTCACCAGTCCACAGTCAAATCGTCCAACCCATCCTAGCATGGAAAGCAGATGTTAAACGATGATGATGATGATGATGATGATGATCAGCAGATTGCAGCTTGCCAAAAGGAGGAGGAAGTGTTTGTCTAATAATTTAATGTCCTTCTATGTTGGTGCAGGCATGACTGTGTACTGAAGAAGCTTGCTTTGCTACCATGTTGTTTAGGGTTCAGTCCCACTGTGTGACATCTTAGGCAAGTGACTTCTACTGTAACCCTGGGGCCAACAAATGCTTTGTGAATGAACTTGGTAGAAGGGAAACTATGAAAGATTGTCATATAAATATGCATGTGTTTGTCTCCTCTGACCAACACCCACTTGACAATCAGGTTGGTCTGTTTACTGTAACTTAGCGACTAAGCAAAAGAAACCAACAGAATAAGTACAAAACTTAAAAACAAAAAAAATAAATTCTGGGTTGATTTGGTTGACTAAACATCTTCAAGGTGGTTCTCTAGCATGGCCACAGTCTAATTATTGAAACAAGTAAAAAACTAGAAGATAAAGGATAAATTAAATAATTAAAATTACTTACATAACTGAGCCCAGCCCATTCATTTTGCCTTCTTTCCAGCAACCTTCATAGATTTCTTCAGAGTCTGATTTGGGTACAATATATTTTCCATTTCTGAAACACAACACATATATTGATAAATAAATTTGAGAACCAAAAATAAATAAATAAATAAAAATAAAATAACATACGCAGGAGTGGCTGTGTGGTAAGTAGCTTGCTTACCAACCACATGGTTCCGGGTTCAGCCCCACTGCGTGGCACCTTGAGCAAGTATCTTCTACTATAGCCTCAGGCCGACCAAAGCCTTGTGAGTGGATTTGGTAGACGGAAACTGAAATAAGCCTGTCGTATATATGTCGTATATATATATAAATGTATATATATATGTGTGTGTTTGTGTGTCTGTGTTTGTCTCCCCAACATTGCTTGATAACCAATGCTGGTGTGTTTACGTCCCCATAACTTAGCGGTTCGGCAAAAGAGACCGATAGAATAAGTACTAGGCTCGACTAAAGGTGGTGCTCCAGCATGGCCGCAGTCAAATGACTGAAACAAGTAAAAGAGTGATCTGGGTTGAGCAGCTTGAGGTTTCAAGGTGTACATGTGTGTGTGTATGCATGCATACATATATTTGTATATGTTTGTATGTAATGTATGTATGCACACGTGTGTTTCACAAAATGCATTTGTTCAGGTTTTTGTTCAAAAACTTGAACGAGTGTTTTTTCTTATTTTTGATGAAACTCAAAGTATCTACAAAATTAATCATTTTCTCTTTTCTCAACACCAAACACACTTGACTATTTTTTATCTCAGCTCTTAAAGAGTTCAACAAATTTTCTGTTTTATTATTACCTGGACACTACTCTAGGAACAAACAAAATTTTCTACAGAACACATATACCTTGGTACATTTTTACAATTACTTACCCATGCTGTAAGCCATTCTTAAATTTTCCAATATAACGTCTTCCATCAGGCCATTTCATCTCACCACTGGAAGAGGGGAAAAACAAAACAGAAAATGATGACGGTTTGATCTGGGACACAAAAGCTGGAAAATTGAATGCAGACAAAATAAAATCTAACCCTTTTACTTAAACATACAGCCAGACAAATCATTGTTATCATCATCATCATTACTGTTATTATTATTATTAAGTACTAGTGGTAAAAAAATACACTCAGTATGTGTTGTAAAGTGGCTGGTGTTATGAAGGGCATCCAGCCATAGAAATCATGCTAGAGCAGACATTGGAGCACAATATGGTCCTTAGACCTACTGGATCCTGCCAAACCACCTAATCCATGCCAGCACAAAACATGGACATTAAATTATTATTATAATAATAATTATTATTATTATTATTATTATTATTATCATTATTATTATTA
>NC_142935.1:30206399-30211399 GCF_046866305.1 Octopus bimaculoides
ATACATACATACTGACCGATTTGGTCAAAACAAATTGTTGGAACTTAAAAATTAAAATACCCGCCAACCAACCACATATTGTCGTGTGGGGTCACAGGAAAAAAATATGCTCTATTGTGGATCAGCTGCCCTCTGGATACCCTCTGCAAGACTTCCTTAAGATTTTAACGATGATAAATAAAACAAGATGCCTTCCTTCACAGTCTTGCTACCAAGCAGATGGCCGATTGAAATTAACTTTAAATTAAAAAGAGAAAGAGAAAATATATATGCATACCTACTGGTATGTGTGTGTGTGTGTGTGTGTGTGTGTGTGTGTGTGTGTGTGTGTGTATGTGTGCGTGCGTGTGTGCGTGTGTGCGTGTATGTGTGTGTGTGTATGTGTATTATTAAAAGATATATTTATTCGCTAAAAAGCTGTCAGCGTTTATTAAAAAACGGACTTAGAAACAGCGTTGTGTCTGTGTGTTAATATTTTACACCAGTTCAAGATCGGTGTTAAAAGCTGATGTTGTTAATGGTATGTAACATTGCGGTTCTGCAAACAGAAATCGATAAAGTAAAAAAAAAGTATTATCGATTCTCTCTCTCTCATCCCTTTTCCTGTCTTTCCTAGTGTCCTTCTCAATCTATTTTCTCTCGTTGATATTACTATCTATTTCAATCTTCCCATTTTGTCTCGTTTTATCTCACTCTCTCTAATTATGAAACCAATTTGTATAAATGTCTAATTGGAATACCATTAACAATTACGTCAATTATAGAAATTTGCAATGTCTCCTCCCCCCCTTCAATCATCATCATCATCATCATCATCATCATCATCATCATCATCTTCTTCTTCTTCTTCTTCTTCTTCTTCTTCTTCTTCTTCTTCTTCTTCTTCTTCTTCTTCTTCTTCTCCATTCGTTGCTCGATGTACGACCCTTGCCGTTCCGTTCTTCCATTTGCATTATGCCAAATCTGTAACTCTTAGGAGCGTCGAACAAATTACCTTGCTATATTACTTCATGCTCGTCACGTCCTAATTTCAAATCGCGTTGGGGTTTGCTTTGCCCTTAATCTCATCTCGAAACCAGTAAAATATATCAGCAGCCATATACTGGTATCGATGATATCAACTTACTCCGTACCCTCAAGACTATTTATTAGTCGTAGGGCATCGGAATAATGCTTTCAAGTATTTCTTCCGATTCCTTATATTTTAAGTTCAAATCCTGTCCAGGTCAGCTGTATTTTCATCTTTGCGGGGGTTGATAAAATAAAGTATCAATCAAGTTCTGTGGACGATAGAATCGAGTAAACGCCCCCTTCAAAATTGCGGGCCTTGTGCCAAAATCAGAAACCTAAGGTGCCAGAAGGCCATAAACATTTGTTGTTGAATTTCTCTGTCTCAAAGACAAAGCGAGCCAATGCTATGTTGAGGGGGTCTTTTGGGTATCCTCGAAAACCTGATTGCCCGATTACTCTAACGCAGCTAAGTAACCCCAAACACTTATCAAACCCAACATATAAGTATTTTCAGGGTTATTGCTCTGATGGACTTTCTTGTTTAGTGCTCTCTATCAAGGCCCTTAAACATATCACCCGCTTCTCTTCCCTGGAGCATTCTTTCTCTGTTGAGTTTTAAGTCCTTTTATTCTAATAACATTTCTCCTCAATCAGTTAATCTCTGGAACTCATTACCATTGATTTTTCATCTGGTCTGTGATATTTAGTCCTTTGAACGTTGTCAATCAATCAACATCTTGTGAATATGTAGGCCCCTTATTTTCCCCTCTTCGTAGTTTCTTATGTTACAGAGAGAAAAATCGTAAAATAATAATAACAACAACAATAATAATAATAATAATGAAAAGTCGAGAGATATGGCTGGTTAGCTTGGGAAGTTAAGCAGTTGTGGTCGATGAAAAAGGTAGCAGTAGTACCAATAATTGTCGGAGACCTGGGAACAGTGAGCAAAAATCTCGAGAAGTACGTGGAACAAATAGGGGCTGCAATAAGGGGAGAGCACTTGCAGAAAACAGCACTGCTTGGAACTGCTCGAATACTCCGGAAGGTGCTCGAAAAATAAGAAGTGTTACCTTAGTTTATCGAATTGGAGTCGATTCATTCGACTACTGCATGGCCGCAGTACAATGACTAAAACAAGTAAAAATATAAAAAGAAAAAAAATAGACATGTCACTACTGTGAGCCGGTAGCATAAATGCATCTAGTATGGTCCGCATTCTTCGTAAGATCACTGACCTACAAAAAGGAAGAATAAGTTAATTTTGGTGGGATTCAAAATCAAAACTTAAATGAGATAACAATATTTCTATCATTTCACCGTTCTCGAAATCTAAAAACTTTGAATTATTTCCACAAGGCACTCTATTTATAGATGAAGATTTTTCAATGTTCAAACAAACAGAATTATAATAAAATTAGAGGCTAACAAACGATAAGAGCATAAATATTAATTTCCGACGACAGGTTTTCAATATCCGTTTTAGAAATTGTAGAAATTTATATAAACATTAAATTAATAATTACCGTTAATGATAACAATATTTTCTCCCTCTTTATTTTTCCATACACTCCCATCTATATTTTCATTACTATCATATGCTCTTTGTTTGGTGTATTCATGTATACGTGTGTATGTGTGCATTAGCCTGTGGTGTGTGTGTGTATGTGTGTGTGTGTTTGTGCTTGTGTGTCTGTCTCTGTGTTTGTCCCTCCACTACTTGACAAAGCCCGTTGGTTTGTTTACGCCCCGTAATTCAGCGGTTCGGCAAACAGACCAATAGACTAATTACTAGATTAAAAAAATAAGTACTGAGATAGATTTGTTCAACCAAAAACCTTCAAGGCAGTGCTCCATCATGGCCGCTGTCCAATGCCTGAAGCAAGTAAAAGATAAAAGATCAAAATAAGTAAATTACCGGTAACACAAGGTTAATACAAACAAAAAATCAGTATATATTAACTTAAAAGCGCGTTCTATTTTCAAAAGCTGATGCACTGACAATAAAGACTGACAAGAACGCTACTGCGTCATTTGCGCAATTTTATGACAACATAAAAAGGAATTTGTAGCAAAATTCGAAACCGAATCGATAAACTGCTAAGTTGAAATCACGACTTAGCAACAACTTTTTCATGTGATCGGCCGAGTTATGGCCCAGTCAGCGTCAAGACATCATTAGCTAAGCTAATCACATTCGCATTTTGTTGCTTTTAACAGTCATTCTCATGACTTTTACTCAACTTAGAAAGCAACTACAGTTTCTTGACATGAACCCAACGTGTATATTTTCTCCTTTACTGACAGCATAATTACAGAACCTTCTTAATTAACTATTTGTGAGAGCTACAGGATTATTATTTCCAATATGTAAACTGTGTTGTTGCATCTTTAATTCATGACCAACGCATGGAAAATATTTGTACAGTGAAATAAAATTTTGTTAATTGTTCACGAGTGTTGCGTATTCATTATACGCAGCCAGAACCCAACACAACTACCAGCATCTCATATCCCCCATCCTATGTCTATCGTGACAGTAGTTAACTACACCTCGTGACAAATTCTTTAGAATACTAATATTTATAGTCAATGCATATCAAAGAAAATAATATAAACCAGAGCATTTAATTAAAATACAAAATTTTCATATTAACAACATGCTGATTTTTGCATACATATTTGTATATTAGCTAAAGCTGGTATAGCGTAAATGTAACCTACAAAGAAAGTTATCGAATTACGAGAGTAATGGCAGTTTAATGATAAATAACGGTAATTTATAGAATATAGACTCACTGACATTATTGCCTCACTCTTCCATACAGCTCGTAAAATAAATCTTACCACAAAGCTAAATTATTAATAATTAATACCTTCTCTCATTAAACATTTTATAAATTTTAACTCCAACATTAATAATATTTTTAAGTGTATCTCTGCAGATTTTCTATGTGTGGTTGCTTCCCAACCGCATGGTTCCAGGTTCAGTCTCAGTGCAGGATACCTTGGGAAAATGTCTTCAACTATACCCGCCGGTCAACCAAAGCCTTGTGAGCTGATTTGGTAAACGGAAACTGCCGTATGTATGTATGTATGTATGTATGTATCTATGTATGTATGTATGTATGTATGTATGTATGTATGTATGTATGTATGTATATTTACTACGGATTGCTAGAAGCAATTGACTAAAGGATGGTACGTAACGAAAGAGACAACAACTAAGTCCGGGAATAGAACCCAAGATTTCATGATTGTGAACCGAACACACTATCCTCTTGGCCATGCAAATTCACACACACCCGTACGCACGCATACATATACACGCAGGAAACAGCACTTTGGTCTAAACCACTTTAGAGTAAGACACTGGTCTAAAAGAATTTTCGTCTAAAAGCACTTTCGTCTAAGCATTTTCGTCTAATGACGAAGAAGATTATTAGAGTATAGATATTTAGATCTTTTATATATATATATATATATATATATATATATATATATATATATATATATTGAGATTCTATAGATAAAATAATTATTAGACCAAAGTGAGTTTAAACAAAAATGTCTTTATACTAAGGGACATTTAGACAAAAATGTCTTTAGACTATAGTGTATTTATACAAATGTCACTTAAGACCAAAGTTCTTTAGACCATAGCGCATTAGACCGAAGTGCTTTAGACGAAAAGTCCTTAATGTATACATCCGCATATAGATGTCTGTATCTATATATCTATATATCCGCTTATATATTTTGCCGGTATGCACACATCTGCATTTTTGCTCAATGGCGTTTCTACCAGTGGGTTAGCATATGTGTATGTGTGTGTGTGTGTGTGTGTGTGTGTGTGTGTGTACGTGTGCGAGTGTATGTGTTTATTTGTCTACCTACTTGTATAGGTACATCTGTCCGCATTCACATGCACATGTGTGGAGATGCATGCACTCATACGTATATGTCTGTCTTTCTGTATGTATGCATTT
>NC_142935.1:30213899-30281399 GCF_046866305.1 Octopus bimaculoides
AGAGAAAGAGAGAAAGAGAGAGAGAAAGAGAGAGAGAGAAAGAGAGAGAGAAAAAGAGAGAGAGAGATGTATATGTATACATATAGATGTACACGTATATGTATATATATATATAGATCTATACATACATGTATATGTATACATATGTGTAGATGTATATATATATAGATGTACATGTAATATGTACACATATATACATATATACATGCATACAGATATCTATACATATATACACCCATCACACACACATACACATGCACACAAAAACACACATTAGTCATTTGTTTTCTTATCCAAAACTACTGAATGGATCTTTATGAAATTTGGAAATTATATTCTTTGCATAACGGCCATAACTCCCATGGAAATTCATATATTTTTGATGTTGATGAAATTTTAACCCGAACATAACAGATGAGCATTATTTAGAAAATGATGTCACACGTTATCGAGGCTACCATTCTTTCTGGATGTGCAAAAGGGGATGACGTCTTTATTCCAAGAATTCCTCTTATTCCATCAGGAGCAGACATTCCTTTTACATTCAGAAGACTACAATTCCCCCTTCGTGTGACTTTTGCCATGTCCATAAACAAATATCAGGGTCAAACACTGTCTGTAGCTGGTCTTCTCTTGGAAGAGCCCTGCTTCTCACATGGACAACTGTATGTTGGCTGCTCAAGAGCGGGCAGCAACAAAAAAACTATTTGTATATGCTCCACAAGGGAAAACAAGGAACATAGTTTACAATGAGGTGTTATAATAACAACAGCAAGAAAGTATGTACATGATCACCTTCTTTTACGAAACTTCATTGACTTTCATATATTTATATTGATATACATATATATACGTGTGTTTGGGTGCGTGTGTGTATATACATCTCTATATATAAAGATGATGCGTAGTCTAGACGGCGTTTTTAGATTTCATTATTCTCTTTAACCCGGGCAACGCCGGGTATTTCTGCTAGTATATATATATATATATATATATATATATATATATATATATATATATATATATATGTATGTATGTATGCATATAATTACAATATATTCACATACATATATACACATGCATATGTACTAACACACATCTATACCTTCATGCTAATATACAGACACGCGAATAAGAGCAAACTTTTATTTGAGAAACTGCTCACGAATTTGTACACAAGAGATTGCGCAGGCAATCGACATACAAGTGCTTAATTTCGATACCTTAGAACAAAAATCAATGTATATACAATAGATGTAAGTATGCTCACACATACGCAGGTACACAAAATATACACGTACGCACACACGTCGAGGTATATATATATATATATATATATGTGTGTGTGTGTGTGTGTATCAGCACAAACATACGCATATATGAATGTGTGTGTGTGTGTGTGTGTGTGTGTGTGTGAAATAAGACTCACATAAACTCATCAGAGTACGTCTCAGTTAATTTTAATTGAATAACCCAGAAGAGGGTTTAACAAATAACTATGGTTAATTATAAATCATGCGGGATTGCAGCACTACCCCCTAGGGAGACATACACACAAACACACATATACATGCATGCATATGTATACGTACATATATGCATACATACATGCATACATATATACATATATACATACACGCATACATACATACAGTCATGCATACAAACATGCATACATATACACATACATACATATATACACGCACGCACACACACATACATACATACATGCATACATGCGCACATCTATACACATATATACGTATATACATACCTATATGCATGCAAACATATTTACATACATACATACATACATACATACATACATATATACATACATACATATATACATACATACATATATAATACATACATGTATGCTGTGCAATGCTAAGCTGAAAGCATCGACCATATTTTTGCCGGAGACAGTCTTCCACATACTATCTTCCCAAGAGGATGTAGTCAGAATGGTATGGAATTGAAAAAGAAAATAAATAAATAAATAAATAAATAAGCAGCAGCAGATAAAGTTAAATATATTAAGAGCGATGGGTCAAATGAATATTGATGGAATTTAAAAATTGAAACGACCATCAAGTTATCACATAACCGGTCAGATATTGTTGTAAGGAACTTCAAGAAAAAATATGTCCTATTGTGGAGATTTGCTGCCCTCTGGATACCAATGTGGTCAAAAATATACAGGAGAAAGAGAACATCCATCGTCCATTGATATGGAGTCTGCAAATCCAGTACTTAAGATGCGATTTTAATTTCGTACCTATTATCATTGGAGCAACAATGGCACGCATCGTCCCGCCTGAAATAAGGTATGACTATCTTTTGTTCTTGGTCAAGAGAATGCAACTCTTTAATTCATACACTGCAAAGGATCACGACATGCGGAACGATAAAAATCTGCAAGACCTTCATTAGTTCTTAAGACGATGAAAACAAAAAACAAGAAGCTTTTCTTCATAAACTTGCTACTACATATGCGTGTGTGTGTGTATATATATGTATGTATGTATGTATGTATGTATGTATGTATGTATGTATATATATTGTTGTATTTCGGGAGTGTTAATTTTTTTTTGCCAAATAAACACACACACTATATATGTGTTCTTCACTCATTTATTACTGTCCTTATATGAATTAGCACAAAAAATGTTTCTATTGTTGTACCTTATGTTTTTTCTTGTAGCCCAATTCTTCTTCTACAACATTTCTTTATCGTTTTTGAAATTTGAATAAGTTTTACCTCTTTTCATGCATATAACGATGAAGTACCAAGAAGGAAAAAATAAACCTTAAAAGCAAAGCAGCACAACGCATTTATCCGACATCTCAAAAGTTCTGCTGAATCAAGTTTGCCCTAGCGCTAAACACTAACAGCTTATACTAAGTCAGAAGACATCTTGCACTAAAACAATCGAAAAAGCAACTGAAAGTGAGCTCGCAGTTGAATATTTGTAAATTGTGTTAAGTTTTTGCAGAAGAGAAAAATCTGTTTTGTTTAATAAAGTTAATTAAGCATAGGAATACGGTTAAAACTAGATATACAACCAGAGTTCGGAAAATTCTTGTAGTCAAGAACAAAACATTTCACTTGGCAGATTTCTATCGGTCGATATTTTGTTGTAAAGATATTTCTGAAAAACGAAATTAGAGAGAATGCATAGAAAAAAAAGCCATTTCTCCAAGGCCGATGTGAGGATAGCCATTTAATTACTGTCAAAGCAGCCCAGGGTAAAGAAATGAGTCTGGGAGTGAATTGAACAATCTAATTACTTTAATTAATAGAGCTGTGTTGTCTCTGATGTGAAAAAGAAAGACACACACACAAATACACATATACACACATACATACGTACACAACATACAAACACCATAGGAACCTCATAGCTGTATCGTTTGAATAGAAAAAAAAAACAAAAAAAAAACAAAAAGCAAAAACATATCGTTGATTAAATTTCCCACTCACAGCTTCTGGAATCACTGCACTTGTAGAAAACATCTGCACCATTTTTTAATAAGCTATAATTCTATAAAGAAAGTTCTGATTAACCCTCATCATACAGGAAGGAAAAATAGTTTGATTTGCATGTTATAGAATATTCAGAGGGAAATTTAAAGAAGGGAATCTTTTTTCGTTTGTTTCTGTCTTTATTAACACCAAAACCGGTTCATTTTCTTTTATGCAGTTTTTATAATCTAATGTCTGCGACTAAAAGGAACTCTAACAGAAGCTCAGATTTCCTTTCTTGTCGATTACGTCCCAAAATATCCACAAGCTGAAAGAAAGTTAATAACTTAATGATAAAGCTTTTTTGCGATACAATCAAGGAGTTTGGCCAGGAAGGAATCATCATGCGCAAGAATGATTTAGGAAAATTTGTATTGCAAGACAAAATTGAGAACAAAAGCTTTTCCGCTCCCATTGTTCCAAGAATGAATCATGCAAAGTGATTTTCTTTTATCTGTTTTTTTTTTTTACTTGTTTCATTCATTGGAGTGCGGCCATGCTGGGGCACCGCCTTGTGGGGTTTAGTCGAACAAATCGACCACAGTACTTTTCTGAAGACTGATATTTATTCTGTCGGTATCTTGTTGAACCACTAAGTTACGGGGGTGTAAATAAAGCAACACCAGTTGTCAAGCGGTGGCGGAGGACAGACACAGACAAAAAGTCACACAAACATACAGGCAAAAACACGAGCTTCCACACAATTTCCGTCTACCAAATTCACTCCCAAGGGCACATGTCGACCCGAGGCTATAGTAGAAGACGTGCCCAAGGTACTGTGTAGTGGGACTTCACCAGCAACTGCATAGTAACACTAAGGACTCAAGTAAACCATGATTATATCAACCCTAGTGCTCAACTGGTACTTATTTTACCAACCCCGAAGGGATGAAAGGCAAAGTCAACCTAGGCAGCACTTGAACACTTGAACTCAGAATATAAAGACGGACGAAATACCGCTAAGCATTTTGATCGGCGTTCTAACGATTCTGGCAGCTCGCCGCCTTAAACCAATAAAAATGTTAACATGCATTTGTGATGAATTAATAGGAGACATAAAGACTCATCTGCATTTCCGAAATTCTATCAAATATATTCTCTCATTTGTATTACATAATATTTTTGGTTTTTATAATATTAAATTATTCATGTATCGTTAAAATTATTCATATCAGAGAGATCAAAGGAATTAAACATAAAGGAGAATGATATGCTTTGAGAAAACCGAACCATTATTTTTTTTGTACAAATTGTTTAATAAGACATGGCTGTGTATCTAAGAAACTCTCTTTGCGACCACATGGTGGTTTTAGGTTCAGTTCCATTACGCACCACATTGGGCAAATGTCTTGTACTATAGACCCAGGTCGAGTGAATTTTGTTGACAGAAACTGTATGAAAACCCTATGTATATATATATTTATATTTATAGTTGAAAAGATTAGAGATCTATACAAATCACGTTTTTATATATAAAGGATGAAGGTGGAAATAACACAGAAGTAAGTCTAAGACATTTCAATTTAAGAAATCGTTCCAGACAGAGGAGAAACTGTTTTTACTTCAAATTTTTATAAATTTTTACTGATATTTTTTAAGATGAGATACATTGAAACCGGTAATATTTTCTTTAAATAAATTTTTATGGAATTCTCTCTTAAATTGAAATGTCTTAGACTTACTTCCGTGTTGCGTTCGTAAGCCGAGGTACTACTGTATTAAATGAATATCAGAAAGACAGGAAATAAAGCACGATTTATTTGTCATCAGAATTGTTCGAAAACCGAGGTACTACTGTATATATATATATATATATATATATATATATATATATATATATATATATATATATATATATACATATATATGCATACATGCGTGTGTGTGTGTGTGTGTCTATGGCACAGTGTCTTTGTATCTGTTTGTTGCCTTTCACCGGTTGACAACCATTGTTGGTTAATTTACGTCCTTGTAATTTAGCGGTTCCGGCAAAGAAACCGATAGAATAAGTACCAGACTAAACAAAAACCCACAAGTACTGGGTCTGATTTATTTGGCTAAAATCATTCAAGGTGGTGCCCCAGCATGGCCGCAGTCCAATGGCTGAAACAAGTAAAAGATAAAACATTTTTGTTTATGAATGTTTTAAATCATGATTTGAAACTTCGAAAGAAGGACGTAGCAACGGAGATCAGATAAACATGCAGTGGTATATCGATCACATATAACACAGCCTGGAAAAACTTTATTTCCTACAGCCTTAAGTACTGACTAGATAGATATATAACTGTCAGCTTCTAGATTCCAGAGAACGTTTTAGCTAAACCTGTTAAAAAAAAAAACTATATTGCTTTACATAACTAGAATAATGCACGTTATTCAGTAAATATAAACTACATATGAACCTGAAGGGCGAGAAAAATCGATCAATATGTTACTATGTTATCATGTTACTATGTTTGAAGTGAATGAAATAGTTCTGCAAATTATTCTATTTGATGATATATAAGATGAAATTTTTTCCCCAAAAATGTCTCAAAAAAAAAAAAAGATCATCCTGGGTTCTGTAAACTGACACGTCGGTTACTACGTCAACAACATTTGCGAGAGTACAAGTGGTAAATCACAACAGTGTCAGAATTATTATACATACTTTTATCCTGTATTGAGTGCTTTCTCCCTCTGCTACTTTATTAAAATTTATCTCGAACATACACTCGCCCGCACGCATTCACACGCACACGCACGCACACACGCACACACATACACACACATTTATTTATAATAAACGGTCTTTACTTTTCGTTATAGTTCAGAGTTTGGTGATAATCTATCACCGTTCAGAGAAGTGATTTTTAAGACATGTTCTGGCGAAATATTAATAACAAAGTTGAAATGCATGGGTGGCCATTGAAATAGAAAAATGGTAATGAATTATGTACAAATCAAATAAATAAATATTGATAGTTATCGCCAAGTTAACATGGCAGTCCAGGAAAGTAAGGCGAATGTTGCCGTTGATTAGTTCCAAGAGGCCATCGCCTCTAGCTAGCTATGTGACACACAAACCTGTGTCAATTACAACCTTCGAACAGAGGAGAGGTCAGAAGGGGAGGAAGGACTTCCTGGAATAGACCGAGAGGGGGGCACTTCCTGGGAAATTCCAAGGAGGGGGAGGAAAGACTTTCTGGGAAAGCCCGAGGAGGGGGACTTCCTGGAAAATTCCAAGGAGGGGATGAAGGAGAGGCAGGATTCCCTCTCCTCGGACTTTTCGAGGAAGTCCTTCCTTCTCTCCTCCCCTCTCTCCTTGGAACTTTCCAGGAAGTGCCCCTCCTCAGACTTCCATAGGAAGTCTTACCTCCCCTCCTTGGAATTTTCCAGGAAGTGCCCCTCGGACTTTTCCAAGGAGTCATCTCTCGCCGCCCTCGGAGAGGGCAGACTAGCCTAAATACCGGATTAAAAGTAGGCCGTGGAGTGGTGCAGTCTAGCCTAAGTGCCGGATTGGACGCAATCAAGCGTATTGCCGGATTAAACGTAAGCTGTGGAGGAAAAGCTGTCTAGCCTACTTGCCGGATTAAAGTAGGCATGATAAAGAAGAATGGAGAATTATACATCTTCAGAATTTATTTATTACAGTCGTGGCACTCACGACGACGAAGGTTCCAGTTGATCCGATCAACGGAACAGCCTACTCGTGAAATGAACGTGCAAGTGGCTGAGCAGCCCACAGACATGTGTACCCTTAACGTAGTTCTCGGGGAGATTCAGTATCACACAGAGTGTAACAGGTACAATGGAAACAGGAAGAAACAGTGAGAGAAAGTTGTAGTGAAAGAGTACAGTAGGATTCAACCCCCATCTGCCGGAGCTTTAAGTGTTTTCATGGAGCTTTAGGTGTTTTTGCTCAATAAACACTCACGACGCCCGGTCTGGGAATCGAAACCGCGATCCACTGCCCTTCAAATTCCTATCCGACACGTGTTTCTAGCATTTATATGCATTTAGTTGAACCAAACTTAAATCAGTCGCAGTACATAATATTCATTCAAGGAAGACATTCCTATGCAGCTTTGTTCAAGGTTTTAGCCATGCGGCTGGGCGTAGTGAACTTAGAATTTAGCTAATGAGTGAAATACCGTTTTAAGTATTAGTAACCTTGAAGAATTTCGTATTTTCACTATAACACGATTGGGTTAGCCAGATCTGGATTATATCGGAGTGCTAATAAGATACCTGCCCGGATTCCCAACACACACACACACACACACACACACACACACACACACACACATGTATGTATGTATTTATGTGTGTATATATGTGTGTGTGGGAAAAACAGAGAAGAGTGACAGAGTTTAGTAGATTAATAGGAAAGATATATAGACACACACACACACACACACACACACACACACACACACACACACACACGCATATATATATATATATATACATGCTTGCATACATACATATATACGTACATATGTACTTATACAAATGTTGGAGGCGTCAGAACAGTGGAAAGATGGCTGGAAGTTTTGACCTTTGGAAGCAGGTCAAGAAAAATAACGAAACAAATCTGTCCAAAACCAAACAGATAAAATCTAAGTCGCTAGAGACTTTCCCCTACAGTAAAATAACAATGGAAGAAACACAGATATCTATTTATTGATATGAAGAATACCAAAATGAAAGAAGTAATTGTAAAAGTCCAATTTCCTAACATTCCGCTTCGTGACATATTCTCTTTGTCTAAACATTTCAATAACCAACTATCTAACGGCTAGATTTATTAAAACTAAGAAAATATATTTTATAATTGGCTTGTTCTGTACGTGTTCCACGACTGCAATGATATGTAGTGTCTAGACTTCATACTTTCCCTCGAATATCAACTCTCTCGCTACAACATAAACAATCATACCTTGTTGCTGAATGCTTCGTTGAACATCATAACTTTTTGAGTTTTGCTGATTTCCGCCCGGAGAAATTATTGTTTGTAGGTCAAGTCTGGTTGTCTGCAGAAATAATGAAATAAGGCGGCGAGCTGGCAGAAACGTTAGCACACCGGACGAAATGCTTAGCGGTATTTCGTCTGCCGTTACGTTCTGAGTTAAAATTCCGCCGAGGTCGACTTTGCCTTTCATCCTTTCGGGGTCGATAAATTAAGTACCAGTTACGCACTGGGTCGATGTAATCGACTTAATCCCTTTGTCTGTCCTTGATTGTCCCCTCTATGTTTAGCCCCTTGTGGGCAATAAAGAAATAAGAAACGTTAGCACACCGGACGAAATGCTTAGCGGTATTTCGTCTGCCGTTACGTTCTGAGTTCAAATTCCACCGAGGTCGACTTTGCCTTTCATCCTTTCGGGGTCGATAAATTAAGTACCAGTTACGCACTGGGGTCGATGTAATCGACTTAATTCCTTTGTCTGTCCTTGATTGTCCCCTCTATGTTTAGCCCCTTGTGGGCAATAAAGAAATAAGAAATAATGAAATTGTTAATGATACAGTAACACCTGGAATCCAAAGAACCTGAACGATTGTCAGCACCGGCAAATTTAATGAATAAAGTTACACAGCAAAGTACGTAGAAGAGTTACACAGAAGAGGACATGAAAAAGAACGTAGGTGAGTGACATGGAAGAGTGTGTAGAAATGTTCCTTAACTTGGTGTAAGGAAGAATCAAAAGTTTTTATAGGTATTTAACAGTTGTTATCACCTTGTCACAAGTTGGTGGATGACGGGAATAATGAAGTAAAGAAGGAATGCTCCTCTATAGTTACTGTCTTTGGAGGAAGAAGCAGTGCCAAGGCTTCCTCCTAGACTGGTGAGATTGATGTCACTGATGTTCATCTTGAATCTTTGAAATTCCACAGTTGCAGGAAAGATATGGACAGGGAAGGAATTCAAAAGGGCCGATGTTCTGGGGATTTAAAGAACTGGGCATCGTGCTAATGCAGGACGAGCGGAAGGTTGGACGCAGCAAAGATAATGGAAAGAAGAGAGAGATGAGTTGAACGGAAGTGTCTAAATGAAGGTGGCATGAGCGCTGCCAGCCATGATGAGCAAAGGCCATTGTAGTAGAGGTAGAAAAAGCAGAAAGAGGAGACAGCATGTCTGTTAGCCATTTTCAAGATCTTTATACTTGCTCAGTTTTTGGTAGACCTTGACAGATACATTTATATCGATTGAGACTGTCATGTCAATGAGGAAGCATGATTTATTATTATTATTATTATTATTATTATTCAGGTCACTGCCTGGAATCGAACTCGGAATCTTGGGGTTAGTAGCCCGCGCCCTTAACCACTACGCCATATAAGGACAAATATCCGTCAAATGTAAATAACGTAAATAATGTACATAATTCCTCATCTCTTAAATACAGAACTGTACTTCGAAAATGTCTTCAGGAAATGCATGAAGATCACTAGCGTCTACTCACTTTATTTCAAATCTAAGATTTCGTTAGTTAAACTAATATTTGGATTGGTTGATGACAGAAATAACATATCTAAGTATTCTGAGCCAAATGTAACTACTTATTCCCCTAGGTTATCGTGGCATTTTTATAATTAAGATTTCTTCTGTGTATTTGGATATGTATACGAGATGTATTCTTTCCTTTAAGTTGATAATTTCTTTCCTGTGAAGCTAGCATTAATCATTATAAAGCTTTAATTTGCTCTCCTCTCAAACCTGACATTCACCGTTGTGGCATTCGATATCGCACGTTAACTTCATCGACCATCGTTAATGTTGCCGTGTCCAGAGTTAGCTGCTGCATTTCTGTAGGGATTCTCTTCCTGTTTTAGTGTACTTCGGTGATCCATATCAGCAACAATCCCTGATCCTTCCAGTCGATTTGTTAAGCTAAAGAGACCAAATACTCGTTATATCCGTGTTCTTATTTTCTTTCTGTCGATATAAACAGTTGAATACTTTCAATCATGTTTAAGAACTGGGTTTATTAAAAAATACAATATAGTTTCTTTCAAACGCTTGTTAGTGTCATAGTTGTTGATGATCACAACGAAAACCACGACGATTATGATGATGTAAAGTTTATTGCTATTAACGACGCTGCATCTTGCTGCAAAACTTATTAAGCCTGCTGCGCATTTTAACCGTTTTGCTAATGATAGTTTTTAAATAGTTTTAAAGTAATAGTTGTGAAGGCGCGTGGCTTAGTGGTTAGGGCATTCGGCTCACGATCGTGAGTTCGATTCCCGGTGACGCGTTGTGTCCTTGAGCAAGACACTTTATTTCACGTTGCTCCAGTCCACTCGGCTGGCAAAAATGAGTTGTACCTGTATTTCAAAGGGCCAGCCTTGTCACACTCTGTGTCACGCTGAGTCTCCCTGAGAACTATGTTAGGGGTACACGTGTCTGTGGATTGCTGAGCCACTTGTATGTTAATTTCATGAGCAGGCTGTTCCGTTGATCGTATCAGCTGGGACTCTCGTCGTCGTAACCGACGGAGTACTTCTCAGTTTTTAAAAATAATAGTTTTAACTTTACTATTCTAAGCGACAGAAGCGTTTGCAATGATGAGGTGTATGAGAAAACATATAATTACTACTATACATAAGATATAGAATTCTATTCGAGAGAAAGGTCAAATTTCAGAAGGAAACAAAAACAAAACACACACACACACACACACACACACACACAGATTAGAGAGAAAACGAAATTTGATACATACGCTACATTATCTTGCTAAGGTTTTTCTACAGAAATTATAGCCAGCATTTTTTTTTGCTGCAACGATTCATATCGAGACCTCAGATATAAACAAACAATGAGATCGAAGATAAAAATGGGTAATGAGTGTATATGTCATATTTCGTGGAGTACTGCCCTTTTATCAACACCCATCTAACTCACTCTTGCTTCCGAACATATTGTTTATATAACCACCGCATACAGAGGTGTTAAGTTATAGGATATACCGATTTACATATTAAACGCATTCCTGGGGCTGCTATGTAAATATTTATGACTTGTAGGCACGTGGCATTTCGTTATGCAACAATAATATACTATAAGGTCCTTCTGCGTTAGCAGTGCTCTTTACATTAGAAATAACCTTAACAAAATAATATACAGAACACTGCTAACGCAGCAGGATGTGGTGTTGGCTCATAAAAACATTTAATATATCTTATAGTATATCATAGTTGCATAAGGAAATACAACGTGCCTACAAGTCGTTAACGTATGCTATATTTTTTCTCACTGTTTTTTGTAGTATGTGCAAAACTCTTATCTTTTATCTCTTACTTGTTTCAGTCATTAAGACTGCGACCGTGCTGAGGCACTACCTTGAAGAATTTTTAGTCGAAAAGAATCAACTCCAGTATTATCTTTTTATAAAGCCTGGTACTTATTCTATCGGTCTTTTGCCGAGCCGCTAAGTTCGTCAACACGAGTGTGAAGTAGTGGTGGGGGACATGCGCTTATACAAAGGCATGCACACATACACACACACACACACACACACACACACACACATATATATATATATATGATGGGCTTCTGTCAGTTTCCGTCTACCAAATCAACTCACAAGGCTTTGGTCACCTCGAGGCTTGAGTAGAAGACATTTGCCAAGGTTCCACGCAGTGGGACTGAACCCGGAGACATGGAATTGGGAAGCAAACTTCTTGCCACACAGCCACTCCAGTGCCTGTGTATTTTTCCTGCGAGAAAACTATGCTCGCTCTAAAAAGTATTAAAATTGCAAACATGATATTATTTCAAAATTATTTTTACACAGCCTATCTCTTATGGTAATAAAGCCGTTTTGACATGTTTATTAATGAGCTCCAACCGAATCCTACTCCGATAAATCCCCACTCTGCGCAAAATCTATTTCATAAAAAGCATATTAAATATATTATTAGGAATTTTAATGAAATAAACTAAATCCAACCTATTCTAGTCTTATACCTGTTTACTAACTTTATTAAAATAAAATTACTGAATTTTTACAAACTTAAATTTAAAAAAGTATTTTTAAAATTCAAATTTTTCACTTTGAATAATCTCCGTTAAAAATTTGCTTCATTGACTAAAAATAAAAGGAAATTGTGCGTGTGTAAGGGGTTTTATCAGCGGTGGTTGTAGGGGTCTGCAATGTAGGAGTTTTGATAGCTTCTCTGTGTTTTAATATAACACAAGTCTGATTGCATTCTACGAGGTAACGTATGAAGTTTAGATTTTATTCCATACTTTTTGTCTTATTTCGTTCAATTTGTTGTGCTTTTAAATGAAACATCAATGGGTTCGTATTGTTTTTATGTTGCGCTTATCAAAATAAATTAGTAACAATAACACACATAAATTTCAGTTTTTTTCAAAATTAAAGTTGTTGGAAATGGTTAAATTAAATCTCACTCAAATACAAAGAGCAGTTGACAAAGTATCTTGATGCTTAATGTGAAAATCTTCACACGTAACTCAGTTTATGACGGTTTACAAAATATTTGACGTAAAACTGCACAGAATAACATGCATATTTAAATCACTTTATTTCTTCTGTTTTTCTTTGGCATTTACCTATTTATTGTAAACTCTACCTTGACTAAAAGAACTTATATGCAATCGATAGCTTTTGATTCTCATTAGCATATCGAAATGACTTCCACTTAAACGGCTTCTCAGCTTTTCTTTTTTTCAGTTTTCGAAATCATTCGGTTAACAAGAAAAATCACATAAAGTATAAAATTGTTCATTGCCAAATGTAAAGCTAAGAATTTGCAATTGCGGAGAAATCAACAAGCAAACCATTCTCTTACATCATCATCATCAACAACAACAACAATAACAACACCAAAAACAACAACTCCTAGACCTTATTGTCTCGAGTACTAGGACTCCTAGGGTCTGTTACTCAGTTTCCATGGTTGAGATCACAAGATATTCCTTGAATGGGTCACCAGTCGCAGGTTTATTCATTTACAGTAGACAGGAGCGATGCGAAGGGAAGTGCTAAGCTCGATAGCACGATGAAGCGCCCAGCGTTGGAATCGAAACTATGATCTTGCTATCCACTAGGTCACGCGTCCTCTTGTACTTCGCCACCAGAAAAACAAGAACCCTGTCTTCATTCACGAGAAGGATTTCTAAAAAGTCAAGTACCAACCTGTATCACTTATTACACTTTCTTTACGTTTTTGGCCGAGGAAAATGTTAACTTTGTTATTCTGAAAATTGTTCTCTTCCAGATACTGCATTCTTATATTCTTATTTTAGCTTTGCCACGAGTAAACGGAAAGGGATCACTCGTTATCAGCCCACTCTTTTACAAAACTGACATCGAAGCAATAGAAACATCGCATGCCTGTTTGTGAATTTCTCAGCTAAAACATTTTATACGCAGTACAATCTTTAGATCGGAAACAGAAGTACAAAATACAAAAAAAAAAAAAAAACAACAACAGCAAAAACAATGGAAGTCCTTCCCGAGCCATAGGCTCATAAGGTTAGTTTTCTGGTTTCTGTGGCGTATATATTCTCGTCCCCTGCACGGGACACTGGTTCGTCACAGAATTTTTGCAAACTGAGTGAGCTGAAGTAATGTGAAATGAAATGTTTTTCTCAAGAACACAACACATCCTCTGGACATCGAAATCAAAAACTTACGGTCACGAGTGCAACATACTAAGCCACCTGCCTCCACACTTTAAACATACACGTCTTTAAATGTTATTTCTTCCAGCAAGTCTTTAAACGCTGCTTCTATGAATACGTCTTTAAGCGTTACTTTTACAAACATGTCTGAACGCAACCTCTACCAACACATCTTTAAACGCCACTTCAAATAAACACATCCTTAAACACTACATCTGTAAACACGTCTTTAATCCCTACCTCTTTAATTGTTGGTAGGGACGCCCTATTTTGTTATGCAACCATAATCTAGTACCAAGTATCCCTACTATGTAAGCAGTGCGACTAATTCACTTTTTAAAGTTACTTCTACAGATTTTCAGTGGAAACTAGAGCCAGCACCACAAATTACGCTGTTTCGTATACGAACGCATTGTTTACATAGACTATTCGTATACGTAACGTCGTAACTTTCAGTGAGGCTATAACGTCTATAGAGATTCTGTAGAATAACTTTAAAAAGTTACCAGTTTAAATACGTATTTAAATGCTTCTTCTACAAACACGTCTTTAAAAGCTACTTTTGTTTTATTACCCGCCTGGAATTCGTGGCATACTTCAGCGTTTGACCATTAATGTGCCCTACTGAATGTAAAGAGACATTCATTTTAACAGCTAAGAACACGATGTCCAAAAGAACTTTGATCTTTTCTGGATTTGATCGTTTTTATTTTCGCTCACATGCACTCTCACGTGTCACGCATAGCAATCCTGTTAAGAGGTGAGTTTTATTGCTTGGGCTTTTGCACTCTTTCTGAATGTAATTTATTTGTCAAAGAACGCTTCAAAAAGTGAAGTTTTCAATTATACTTCCACTTCTTTCCATTAGCAAATTCTCCAGTAACTTTCGTATCACTACAATACAAGCAAATAACGATCAGTTGCCGAATAATACATAAAATAGTTCACGCAGAAAGCTGTTCATAACCTCATGGGGTTTCAATTTAGCAGTTTCTACCATATTGTAAAGCCAATCGACTTTAAAACAAACTTAAGGTTCTTTTGCACTTCTGGCCACTCACTTCCTATAAATTCGAGATAGTAAATCAATATTTTTCAATGAAAGTGGCTCTGTGGTAAGAATCTTGCTTCCCAACCCCATGATTCTGGGTTCAATCTCCCTGCGTGGAACATTAGGCAGTATCTTCTACTATAATATAGCTTCCGGCCGACCAGAGGCTTGTCGGTGGATTTGGTAGACAGAAAAAAGCCCGTCTGGTGTATATATGTATATATGCATGTGTGTATGCGTGCGTGTGCGTGTATGTGTGAGTGTGTGTGAGTGCGTATCATGCGTGTCTTTGTGTGTTTGCCCCCAACCACGCTTTAATTAATACTAGAGTCGATTAATTCGACTAAAAATTCTTCAAGGCGATACCCCAGCATGGCCACAGTCTAATGACTGCAACAAGTAAAAGAAAAGCTATCTAAAGAATTTGAAAGAGATCTTCGTAAACATTAGCATGTGATCATTCTCCGCCAAACAAGGATGCAACTATATTGCAGCAGGAGAAACTGGAAAACCGGAACAGGAAGGGGTGATGTGTCGTATGCTAGTTATGAGTTGCTAGTCGTATGCTAGTTGAAAAAAAATCGACTCATTAATCAACAGAAACAGTTAGTTCGGAGATTATTTTCAAGAAATACAAATATTCATTACTACTACAATTAAGACATTTCGCCTTCTGTGAGTACATCAATTTATTTTGTTCGCTGCTTGGGAAACACGTAAACGCGGAGAGCTTAGAGGGGGAACAGTGTATAAAATCTTATATGATCTCCATTTGTGGTATTTGTAATTGAGAAGAGAAATATTGGGAAGAGAAAGAGAAAAGTAGTGTTTATAATATGCTAACAAATGACCCAATAAAAATATTTTTTAATAATTTATATGTGTGAATGTTGTTTTGTCTGAAATTTAAAAAATATATTGCTACTAGTTTTAGCAGCTTTTAGAAACTGCATAGAAGTTGGCTTTGAGTCAACTTGTATTTTTAATTAAGTTTTTAATATAATTAATAATTTATGAATATTAGTTCAAATATTATGACTGTAAGAAAATATTGTGATTGTAACACACACACACACACACACACACACACACACACACACACACACACACACACACACACACACACACACACACACACACACACACACACACACATACACGCACACATACATACACACACAAGTGGGTGCTGAAAAGTTCCCGGTTTTAAAGATGTCGCGAAAGGCCTGGCTGGAGGCACACCTCCCGTATTTTCTTTTATATAAATACAGGATATGCAGTACTTGGTCCTTTACAAAGCACCATTAATCGATACCTTCGTAAGCTCGGTGTTATAAATAGTTGATGTCGAGAAGCTCTTCATGATCTGACCAATAGCTAGGCTCAACGACGTGTGAACATTTACAAACAGCTGCTGCCAAATCCGCGAGATGCTCAATTTTGGCGTTGATTTGTAACTGGGCTGAAAAATAGATCTATTTTCGTATATATATATATATATATATATATATATATATATATATATATATATATATAATTTAGAGAAAAGAACCACAATTCCTGAACTCATCCATGAAAATCCACAGTCACATATAGAAAAATTTAATAAGTAAATACACTAAAAAGAACTATAATAAAATACAAAGTAATAATTATTAAAATAGTATTATTTTAATTATTATTTTAATAATTATTACTTTGTATTTTATTATAGTTCTTTTTAGTGAATTTACTTATTAAATTTTTCTATATGTGACTGTGCATTTTCATGGATGAGTTCAGGAATTGTGGTTCTTTTCTCTAAATTATAATTTATATATTATATTCTGTGAAGTTTAATTTAACTTTAATTTTGATAAATTAAATGAAATTGAGTTTTTGCCTGTAAATTTTGATTTTTATCCCTAATATTATATACATATATATATATATATATATATATATATATATATTGATGTATCTATATAAATATATGCATTTTCATCTTTGTATATACATGTATGCGTATGTGCGTATGTGTGCATGTATGTATGTGTGTGTGTGTGTACGGGTATACGTAGTGCACAAAGCAAAGGTATTTCAAAGAAAGGGCACCTCGATGAATTTATCGGGGAAATCCTTTTATTTCAGATATTGGAAAGTTCAACACCACACCCCGACCAGCACTTCCATTTCGGGAGGAAATCCTTGCTCTCAGTCCGCATCTCCCTTCCTCCTCTCCATCATTGCATCTATATGTATACCTTCATATACATGCATACATAATATATCTGGTGGTAGAATGTAGAAACTGAACAAATCCAGTCGAGTACCTCAGGCGGCACTCCATACGAGAAACCTCGCTAGCTGAATGTCAAGTGAGGTTGATGGGAATCAGCATAGGTTAAATCCACAGGCGTTCCATACAAACTATAAATCTCATACATATATATATACATACATACGTACACACACACAGATGTGTGTGTACGTATATATGTATATATTTAAACGTAATATAATATACGTATCTATCTATCTATCTATCTATCTATCTATCTATCTATCTATCTATCTATCTATCTATCTATCTATCAATATCTGTGTGTGTTTGTGTGTGTGTGTGTGTGTGTGCACACGCATGTGTGTGCGCACACGCATGTGTGTGCATCAATTTCCATCTCCACATCAATCCTGTTCTTTCATATATAAACAAATATTTAATTTTCTCTTCCATTTCTGACAAGCGAACGTCTGAAAATAAAAATTTTGAAGTCACTTTTGTGTATTCTGATTTTCTGTCTAAATTTGTATGCACACACACACACACACACACACACACACACACACAAACCCCCCCCCCCCCACACATTCTTTTATTCTTTTATTCTTTTAATTGTTTCAGTCAATTGACTGTGGCAATGCTGGAGCACCACATTTAGTCGAATAAACAGACCATAGAACTAATTGAAGGGATGTGAGTTCATTAAAGGCACCAAACACTATTCCAATCCATTCACTTCTAATACCGTTTCTGATATTGGTTCAAAGTCAGAAATTTTGGAAATGGAATACTCGATTATAAACAACGACCTCTTGAGTGGTATGAAAAGCAAAGTTGACCTTGGGATCTGAACGCAGGATTTAAAAAGCTGCACATAAATAACTATGCATTTTAGCCGATTTTGTAGCGTTTCTGCCAATCCATCAAACAATGCAATTCAATATTAGCCAAAGAAGGAGGAAGAGAATAGTAACTTAGTTTAACTCTCCCTTTGATTGGCAAATAACTACATTGATAGCAACAAATTTCTTCAAACTATTATTTAAGTAAAGTCTAACGTAAAGTGGCAGTTCTGCTTAAGACGACGTTACTACTGTTTAGTCTCAGGAAGGCATCTTTTCGATCTGGCTACCGACACATCATCTGTGTCCATATACTGGTTTCAAGTAATTTCCCTTCCTCGGTACAGGACAATCGCTGACTAGAGATGGCAGCTACTCGACCTCGCTCACAGTATATGGGGCTAAACATTAGTAACGTCGTCCTAAGAAGGCGTGTCACTTTACGCTGGAAAATAGACTTTACTATGCAATATTGTTACTACATATTTCTTTCTCAAAATTTTAAAACTACTTGTTTTCCTCTTTATTATTTACTGGAATAAATATCATAAAGTCTTTAATAAAAGCACTATCAAACTGTCTTACTGCACTACCTATAATTTCGTCCGAACCCATGCAATGTATAGCAATGCTAATAAGCTCCCTACACGAACGTCTAACTTCTACTGTTCTATTCATAGTATATGTACTCTTCAAGGAAACTTATTTTGGGCTAATTCAAACATCAGTATCTTACATATGGCACGCAATGTAAGATAATCAAAAAACAA
Source organism: Octopus bimaculoides (assembly GCF_046866305.1). Taxonomy (NCBI): domain Eukaryota; kingdom Metazoa; phylum Mollusca; class Cephalopoda; order Octopoda; family Octopodidae; genus Octopus; species Octopus bimaculoides. The sequence goes on from NC_142935.1 coordinate 30,232,997, forward strand.
ACACGAATATATTCTCTCATTCAAAATTGCAATACTACATCCATTACTTTGTTCTCTTAAAAATAAAAGGAAAAAAAGTTTCTGAAATATTATTTAACATTTCCCGTAACATCATGACTTCTGCAAAACCATATAATTACAAGAAATCATGCCAACAGCACAATTCTCAAAATATGAAATCCTATTTCTACAATATCACTTCAAAATTAAGAATCTGAATGAATTTTTCTGGACATTGAAAGCATTGAAGCATTTTAAAGCCATTGCCGTAATTAACCACTAACTCTTAGATATCACTTACATTAGATATCACATTACAAAAAGAAAGGGTGTTAATATTACATAACAATCGAAACGTTCATAATATTTCTATCGTTAGGTTTCGTATACAAGTATCCAGACGCTGCTTGCGTCTAAGTATTTGTATTTGTATATGAATTGTATTTATTTTGTAGAAATCGTTTACATACATACATACATTTATATGCGCGTGAGTGTAGGCTAGGTGCGTTTATGTAGGTAAATAATTATATATGTACATATGCATATATATAATGTGTGTTTATGTGTGTGTACGCTTTTGTCTATCTATCTATCTATCTATCTATCTATCTATCTATCTATCTATCTATCTATCTATCTATCTATCTATCTATCTATCTATCTATCTGCACACATACATACATACATGCATACATACAAAAATATTCTGTTGTTGATGTTAAAATTCCAATGAAGGAGACTTGGATCTTGGTTAGAAACCGGTTCTTTCTCTATTGGCAAGAAATCCTGAAATAAAACTGTATACATACATACATACATACATACATACATACATACATACATACATACATACATACATACATGCATACATACATACATACATACATGGATGAACCTGCATGCATACATACATACATGGATACATACATACATACATGGATACATACATACATACATACATACATACATGCAAGCATATCTTTTAAACTGTATATATGATAGCATTTACTAAAACATGTATGTTTTACTATAATACTGTGTACCTGTTTGTTTGCACAAGTATGAGGATATGCACATATGCCTTGGAAGTATGAGGATATGCACATATGCACATATGCCTTGGAAGCCATGGAACCGACGTATAGTTATGAATCCTTTCAATCTTACACAGCCTAAAACTCCCATATATTCCGACAGAAGTTTACACATGTACATGTGCTTTGTACATTTGTTAAAACTTTGATTGTAACTCTATTCCTATACACATACACGCGTATTTTGTCAGATGAGGCTTGCATGTTTGTGCGTGCGCGTGTTGTATTTTGTGTATGTATGCCTATGTCGGTGTGTTTTCTCCGTATACGAGTATCAACGAGTATCAGTCTCTTTGTATACGTCAATGTTTGCACAGCCAAACACACTCGCATACACACACGCACACTCACACACATTCTAAAACACTCACACGCAGACACACGCACTCTCACACACATATATCTATCTATATACGCACATACATATTTTTATGACCGGATATAGATATATATAAATATATAAATATATCTTACTAATATATACTTTTGTTATTTACACCACCTGTCCTCGTCTGTTGTTATTTTTTGTATATTCTCCCATATATCTTAGTATATTTAAACAAGCAAGTATATGAATATATACGTGTATACATGCAAAAAGAGAAGGCACACTTAGAAATCTTCAGATGATTTACAGTCAAGTATAAATATACACACGCACACATATACACACATATATATACATATACATATATATACATATACATACATATATATATATATATATATATATATATATATATATATATACACGTATGTGTGCGTGTGTGTGCGTGTATATATAATAAGAACAAACTTAGATAACATAGACTCAACGAATTAGAGGGAAGAAGGCGTTACTGCTTGTACACACACACACACACACACACACACACACACACACACATGTGTGTGTATGTGTATGTTCACTATTTCCCCCTCGTTCTGGCCTAACGACCCTCCATGTTTGTTTTCGATCGGTTTCCTTGTATGTCTCCACTGTCCTGTTTTTGTTCTCAGCTTTGACCCTTCATAACTCCAAAATTTTAATTTGGAATTTATGGGAGCAACTCTCTTCGAAGACTCATATTGTTGTTGGATGCTCGAAATGAGGAGTAGATAGACAGCGAACAACTGATGAAGGGTCGTTCTCTGTGTTACTTGCCCTGTTTTTCATTTTTTATTTCGTTGTTTGCATATTTAACTTTGTTTTCGTACTTCATGTTGTTTACAGTTGGTGATGTCCTGTACCAATATATGCACACACACACACACACACACACACACACACACACACACGCACGCACACACACACACACACACAGAATATCAAAGACCTTCGTTAAATCAATGAATACCTGAACAAGATCCATATTCTGCTCATAGCACTTCTGCATCTGTCTTGCTGTGAAAATCATATCCATTGTCCAGATCGGAAGCCACATTGAGATTCAGATAGGACATCCTTCCTATTCAGCCGCAAACACCATGCCAAAACAATGAAGCCTGGTGCAGTCTGATTGATTGCCAGCTCCTGCCAATCCGTCCAACCCAAGCCAACACAGAAAACAGACATTAAATGATGATGATGATACATATGTTGTGTTGACCTCCATAATACATTAAAGACTAGCTGGTCACAGTTGCAGAGATTTATTGAGCAACAGAGAAGATAAATAGAAACATTGATAACTGTCGTACTTCAATCTTCTCTACCGTGGACTGAATTTTCAAATTTCCACATTGGGTAACAATGGCTTCTAATTCGGGTACAAAGTAAGTGATTTGGGGGAGAGAATGGGGTTAGTTGATGCCATTGACAGCAAAGGGATGAGAGACAAATTTGACCTTGGTGGGATTTGAAAGAATAAGAAAAAACATGGCAAGATAATTTTTCTGCTGCTCTAAATGTTCAGTCAGTTTCTCACCAAATTCTGAAGTGATAATGGTCTCAAATTTTGGCACAAGGCCAGCAATTTCAAGGGTGAGGCCAAGTCAATTACATCGGCCCCAATGTTCAACTGGTACTTAATTTACCAACCTCAGTGCTCAGTTGGTACTTATATAGGATTAAAGAGTATATTAGAGTCATCTTTTCTCTTTCTGTATATATATATAAATATATATATATATATATATATATATATATATATATATATATATATATATATATATACATGCGTACTAACACACTCTTATTTACTTGTGTGTAGGCCAGTCTGATTGTCTCTCTTTATAAAAATCTATGTACATATATGTACATATATGTACATACAAACACACATACACACATATACACGCCTACATACATGTACATAGTCATACATATGCATATAAAAACGTGCATACGTACATTTATATATATATATATATATATATATATATATATATATATATATATATATATATACATACATACACGCATATACACACACACATACACATCAGTTAACTAACCAGTCGATAACAAATAAATATATTTGAAGCAAAATATAATTAGTGTCTGGTCGGTGGAGCGTTTATCCGTGTTATTTTTGTCATTAGTTTTTGTCTTTCATTGACCGTTGTGTATATTTTCACTCACATAATTTATTCCTAGGTTCTTTTATCTATTAAATACTTATAAACAAACTCAGTAAATTCGCGTTTCTCCTTTTATTCATATAATTACAGTTTATGGTCGTGGTTTAAAGACCTCCGCATACAAATGCACTAATTGTTTAATGCTAGAAATGCGTACTCACGTCTGCACGCACGCACACACACACACACACACACACACACGTATATCTGTATATATGCATGTACGTCTGTATGTGTAGTAAGAGGCTTGCTTCCCAACCACATTGTTCCTGGTTCAGTCCCACTGCGTGGCGACGTGTGCGTATTCTGCTGTAGCCTCGGGCCGGCCAAAGCCATGGCAGTGGATTTGGTAGACGGAAACTGAACGAAGCTCGTCGTATATCTATCTATCTATCTTTCTATCTATCTATCTATCTATCTATCTATCTATCTATCTATCTATCTATCTATCTATCTATATGTGTGTGTGTATAGATACTCTGTCGGATACGTAGTGTGTTCGTTTTTGGTGAGGTGAGAATTCTGTTTATTTATATATATTTTTGGGACAATACTGTGCTGATGAACGAAATCTAGATTCATTCTAGTAATCGCGAAATCGGTCGATACACAGTTAAGTTTATTTAAAAGAAAGTTGGTCATCTTCTGTTGGTTGTTTTTCCTCGCATTAGCTGCTAAATGTGGTTATTTTGAGAAGTCCACTGTGTGGCGTTATTATTTTTCTGTAATAATGCCCTTTATATATATATATATATATATATATATATATATATATATATATAGAGAGAGAGAGAGAGAGAGAGAAATACAACATACATACGTTGTCCTCGTTGTCCTCGTTGGCCCCGCCACCTTTCCATGTACTCCTTTCGTCATTTGTACTTCTTCATTTATGTCGTTATCTCTGACAGCCGACAAGACGAATATTTGCACGAAACAACCGTACACGGAGGATCAGTGTACGGGTACTCGTGGCACTCCGTCGGTTACGACAACGAGGGTTCCAGTTTATCCGATCAACGGAATAGCCTGCTCGTGAAATTAACGTGCAAGTGGCTGAGCACTCCATAGATACGTGTACAACTTAACGTACTTCCCGGGAAGGTTCAGCGTGACAGAGAGTGTGACGAGGCTGGCCCTTTGAAACACAGGTACAACAGAAACAGGAAGAAAGAGTGAGAGAAAGATGTGGTGAAAGAGTACAGCAGAATTCGCCACCCCCACCCCCTGCCGGATCCTCGTGAAGCTTTAGGTGTTTTCGCTCAATAAGCACTCACAGCGCCCGATCTGGGAATCTAACCACTAGGCCATTGCGCCCCCACATACGGATACTAACGTATGAGTGTTTGCTTAATGTGTATACTTTTGCGTGCACGTATCACCAGGTATGTTTGTATGTGCATACACACACACACATACACACACACACACACACACACACACACACACACACACACAGACACGTACACACACGTGTATACACGCATATACATCCAAACTTGCATATATCTAAGTACACGGATGTATCTATATGCGTATCTGTGCGTACTTGTGCATATATTTTCGAGTGCGAGTGGCAGCTTTCGTTTCTGCGTTTTCACATTTTAACACATTAAACTAAATATCTACGCACAATCAATTATACACATTGTAGAAACATCACACTTTCACCATTTCCTAAGCCTTTATCTCCAATCTGGCCCTACTTATACGCACGTAAAGTTAATTACTCAACTTTAACCACTTACCGCCTTCTTGTAAATACATATCGATCAGTTAAATTATTCCGCTCTATTAGTATTTTTCTTCTCACCTTAAAACTGATGATAGTAGTTAAATTTACCTAATTACTCTGACCTTTAACTCACTTTATGGTTTCGTACATATCAGAACCTGATCTAACTGTTAAACGTTTCTCTACTCCATTGTGATCATTACCGTTTGATTATATCAATTCCGTGAAGGCCCGTGGCTTAGTGGTTCGGGTATTCGGCTCACGATCGTAAGGTCCCGAGTTCAATTCCCGGCGACGCGTTGTGCCCTCGAGCAAAACGCTTTATTTCATGTTGCAACAGTCCACTCAGCTGGCAAAAATGAGTTGTACCTGTATTTCAAAGGATCAGTCATGTCATTTCCTGTGTCACGCTGAATCTCCCTGAGAACTCCATTAAGGGTACACGTGTCTGTGGAGTGCTCAGCCGCTTGCACGTTAATTTCACGAGCAGGCTGTTCTGTTGATTGGATTAACTGGAGCCTTCGTCGTCGTAACCGACGGAATACCAATAGTCTATCTATCTATCTATCTATCTATCTATCTATTACAAATAAAAGGGTAATATTATGTTGATGCATGATGTCGCTTGATCGAGCATGCATAATTGCCTGCATTGTCAAACCTGCAAACTAGAATATCATACTGATGACGGGAATGAAGGTTTTTACTATTCTGATCCAGAAACGCGTCTATGATTAACTAAGACTGGTTAGTTTCGTTGTTTTTTCTTCTTGTTTTGCCTTTGTGAGTCACAAGTACTGCTATCTGTTGGAGTTTTAGCACTTTAGCTGCTATTTCTGAACTTCGGCATGTGGTGAAGCAACTGTTGCTGATCCCTTAATTATGTTTATCTATCTATCTATCTACTATCTATCTATCTATTATCTATCTATCTACTATCTATCTATCTATCTATCTATCTATCTATCTATCTATCTATCCCCCTCTTTCTCTTTCGGTCTCTCTCTTTCTCTCTCCCCCTCTCTCTCTCAGTCAGTGGCATCACGGCCAATTTTGTAGACTATGGAGAGTTAGTATTGTGGTGTTTGAAAAGCAGCTTCTTAGATTACCTTGAATTTCCAATCCTTGATATGCAGCTTCAGCAAAAGTTCATATTTGCATGCGCTCACGCTCGCGCGCGCACACGGTGTTCTGTGTACGCGTAAGTATCATAATTACTGGCAGAGAACCAGGGAGTGTTTCTGCTGGTAATAATTATGCAATTTAGATTGCATAATCTTGGATAATGTTTGGTATATTAATAATTCAAAAAGAACTCGGTGCTTTAATATACAAAAATCTGTTCCTTTAAGAAAAAATGGAATAAATCTTATACATCTAAGTATGTATGCATATGTATGTATGTATGCATATGTATGTATGCATGTATGTATGCATGTATGTATGTATGTATGTATGTATGTATGTATGTATGTATGTGTGTGTGTGTGCGTGCGTGTGTGTGCGTGTATGCGTGTGTTTATGTACATATACATACATACATGCATTATATATACCTCTGGCAGAATCGTTAGCACGCCGGGCGAACTGCCCAGTGGTATTTCGTCTGCTGTTACGTTCTGAGTTCAAATTCCGCCGGGGTCGACTTTGCCTTTCATCCTTTCGGGGTCGATTAAATAAATACCAGTTACGCACTAGGGTCGATATAATCACTTATATCAGATTTTATTAGTATTTTTATTTTTTATTGAGAATGCGAAGTTGTTTATATTTTTAAGCCTTCAGGCTGTTTTATTCCGGGGCGGCCAATGCATTAATGATAATCACCATTTTATGTCAAAGCACATCTAATAATTTTCTAATTTTTATAATTTCACAGTTCTTTTTTTTTTTATTGTTTTTCTTATTTCGTTGATTAAGTTTCCATTATTTTCGCTAACGGTCATCCGATCGTTCCAACAGCTTCCTTCGATTTTCAAACTGTGAGCAACCTTCATCCAATCAGAATGAAGATCGGTAACAGGAAACTCGGATTAACAGTTTTTTTCACAAAACTTTGTTTCACCCAACTTTTGTTATTAACGACATATATGTGTATTTTTATATTTCCATACCTGTGCACACTCAAACACACACACACACACACACACACACACACACACACACACACACACACACACACACACACATACACACGCACACGCACGCACACACACACACACACGCATACACACACACACACACACACACATACATGTATATAACTACCTCCATCCATCCATCCAGCCGCTATGGTTGACCGCTAGACCCAAAAGCTTTTTTTATTCTCTCTGTTTATTTTCTCGTGTTCCTTTCTGTTGAAGAGCATAGGCTCAAATCGTGAAAGACTTTCTCACCTTCCCGATCGCTAAACTAATACACCTGTTTGTTGTTTATACACCTGTCTTCGTCTTTAGTTTTTCTGTAAATTCCAACTATATATATATATATATATATATATATATATATATATCTATATATCTATCTATCTATATATATATATATATATATATATATATATATATATATATATATATATATATATATTTAATGATGAACAAAAGAATACAGGTTACTTCACAGTTTTTTCTGTATTTGATTGAGAAACCAGTGGTCTACCGTTGAGTTAAATGTTTTTAAGAGATAAATTTTGAAAAGCTGCATTCCCTCGCTTTCGGTAAATATGTTGCTTATTTTTGATAGTTTTTTTTTACTTATTTAGTCCCTCGACAGCGTGAGGCATTAATACACAGTTAATGCCCTTTATATATAATTAAATATATCTATGAAGAAACGATGAATTTTTTCATTACGAAATTTTTCGCTATTTTTTCATTATGAGGTTTTTTTCACGCTGACTACTTGATAAATTCTTATAAAGAATTTATCCTATATTATATTATATTATATATATATATATATATATATATATATATATATATATATATATATATATAGTTCAAAAAAACAATAACAAAAAAACAAAAAAACAACAAAGTGAGGACGTGATATGGATAATATTATTGGACGCTCAGGAAAGGAAAGAGAGAGTGTATGACGTTTCGGGCGTAGCCCTTCGTCGGAAAGATGGAAAGTTCGGAGAATGGAAGAACGGAGAAAGAGGAAAATGGTACCGATGCCCACGAGGTTACATGATGAAAAGACCGGAAGAGGAGGTGGTGGGGGAAAAGTTCTTTCTAAGATAGGAGAGTGAAAAAGGGAGATGATTATCGGTGCGCGTGCGAAAGTCTGCGAGTGTGTGTGTGATAACAGAACGTGTGTGTGCGTATGTATGTGTGTGTGTGTGTGTGTGTGCATGGTTTGGTGGTTTATCTGTTAGTGTGTTTGTGTGTGTGTGTGTGTGTGTGTATGACGTAGTGGAAGAAATTAGTAGCAGGACTGGTTAGTGGACGCTGTAGACAGTGTAGGTAGAAGGTCAACAGGTGGTTATTTGGGTGTGTGTGTGTTCGTGTTTGTGTGGGGTTGTCGGTGTTAGGTACGTGTACGTGTGTGTGTGTATTTTGTATGTGCGCGTGTGTGTATGTGTATGTTTTCTGTGCGTGCGTGTGTGTTTGTGTGTATGTGTATGTGCGTTGCTGTGTACGTGTGTGTGCGTGCGTTTGCTATTGTATATGCGTGTGTTGTTTATGCCCATGTGTGTATGATTGTATGCGTGTCTGTGTGAGTGTGTAGTGTTGGTGAGAAGTGTGTGTGTATGTGGGTGTGTGCGTGTGTGTGTATATGTGTGGATGTGCGTGTGTGTGTGGGATTGTGAGTGTTAGGTACGGGTGTGTGTGTGTTTATGTATGTCTGTATGTGTTTCCGTGTGCGCGTGTGTGTATATTTTTTGTGCGTGCGTGTATGTGTATATTGTGTATGTTTTCGTGCGTGCGTATGTGTTATGTATATGAGTGAGTATTGTGTATGTGAGAGGTGTGTGTGCATGTGTGTATATGTGTATGTGTGCATGTGTGTATATGTGTATGTGTGTCGTGTATGTGTGTGTGTGTGTGTGGTTTTATGTATGTGAGGGGTGTGTATGTGTGTGTTTATGTGTGTGCGTGCGTATGTGTGCCAGGTATGTGTGTTATTTTGTGTGTGCACTCCTGTGTGTATGTGTGTGCATGTGTATGCGGCTGTGTATGTAGGCGTGCGCGTATATATGGGTGTGTGTGTGTGTATATATGTGCGTTCGGCTATGTGTGTGTGAGGGCGCGTATGTATGTTTGTCATGTATGTGGGCGGTATATGTATGTGGGCGGTATATATGTAAGGTGTGTGGGTATGTGTGCGTGTAGGTAGTGGTGAGATAAAAAGTAGAAAAAAGTAAGTGTAATAACAAGAGAATAATGGATATAATGTAAGGGGGACGAGGGGTTATGTTTGATTTGTCTCAGTCATTGGACTACGACCACGCTGAGGCAGAACCTTGAAAAGTTTAACCGAATAAATTTATCCCAATATTTACTTTTTAAATCCTTATACATATTCTATCGGGATCTTTCGCTGAACCGCTAATGAAATGTAAATAAACCAATGCCGTCATCAAGCGAGGCGAGATGAGACGGAGACAAGCACGAACTCACACACACAACATATATACGACGAACTTCCAGCATTTCCATCTAATAAGTTCATTCTCTAGGAATTAATCGGCCCGGAGCTATAGTAGAAGGTGTTGCACAATCGGACTGAACTACGGGAAACCACATGGTTGCAAATGATCTTCTGAATCACGCACACGTGTGTGTGTGTGTGTGTGTGTGTGTGTGTGTGTGTGTGTGTGTGTGTGTGTGTGTGTGTATGCGTGTACGTATGTGTGTGTGTATGCGTGTGTGTGTGCGTGCGTGTGTGTGTGCGTGTGTGTGTGTGTGTGTATGCGTGTACGTATGTGTGTGTGTGTATGCGTGTGTGTGTGCGTGTGTGTGTGTGTGTGTGTGTGTGTGTGTGTGTGTGTGTGTGTGTGTTTGAGTGTGCACAGGTATGGAAATATAAAAATACACATATATGTCGTTAATAACAAAAGTTGGGTGAAACAAAGTTTTGTGAAAAAAACTGTTAATCCGAGTTTCCTGTTACCGATCTTCATTCTGATTGGATGAAGGTTGCTCACAGTTTGAAAATCGAAGGACGAAGGAAGCTGTTGGAACGATCGGATGACCGTTAGCGAAAATAATGGAAACTTAATCAACGAAATAAGAAAAACAATAAAAAAAAAAAAGAAAAAGAAATGTAAAATTATAAAAATTAGAAAATTATTAGATGATGTGCTTTGACATAAAATGGTGATTATCATTAATGCATTGGCCACCCCGGAATAAATCAGCCTGAAGGCTTAAAAATATAAACAACTCATCCTCAATAAAAAATAAAAATACTAATAAAATCTGATATAAGAGTGCTGTTGTTTACAATTTAAAGTATAAAGTGTAAGGTATACAGGTCAGGGGAAATGAGAGGCGGGAGAGAGACAGAGAGAGATAGGGAGAAGGAGAAGGAGAGAGAGAGAGAGAGTGAGAATGAGAGTGAGGAAAGGTTAGCGGGATTAAAAAATATAGCATTTCTTCATACCTAATACGAAAGAAAACAATCACCCAAGCGCACAAAGATATTGGCACTGGAGATAGATAGATAAATAGATAGATGGATAGATAGATAGATAGATAAAGAGACAGAGAGAGAGAGAGAGAGAGAGAGAAAGCAAAGGAGAGAGAGACAGTGAGAGTGCGAGAGAGATGGGTAGCGGTAGGAGAAAGAATGGGCGAGGCAAAGAGGAAAACAGCTCCTACCATACACTTCTTCCTTACTTTTAAAATCGACCTTCAAAAGTGTTTATTTGCATTTTTTAAAGGAGTTTATTCGAAAAACATTGTCACATATTTACTATTTATATGCTACGTCAGACTAATTATTTGTGAAGAAAAAACGGTTTTTTAGAATATTTGTTTACAGTTTTAAAACTGAATCTGTTTGAGAAACATTTATTTTGATTGCTATACTCGTCAGAATAACTGTTTTATAGACAAATAAGAAAAGCGGTCTTAAAAACATTTTATGAGCTTATTTCATAAGCACTATAACTTTTAGTTTTTGATTTTGCTATGTCAATAAAACAAAGACGAGTGAAATGTGGTATGAATATTTAATTACAATAGTGATAATTATTATTATAGCCTTTCTGAAATTTGTCTGTAATATAACCTCGATTTTCACTCGCACTTCCCCTTCTCCCACCCTCTGTATGTATGCATGTATGTATGTATGTATATATGTATGTATATATGTATGTATGTATGTATGTATGTATGTTATTCAGTTTTATTTCAAGATTTCTTGCCAAAAGAGAAAGAGCCGGTTTCTAACCTAGATCCAAGGCTCCTTCATTGGAATTTCAACATCAACAACGGTGTTTTTGTATGTATGTACACACTCTCATATGTCTCAATATGGTCGTTAAAGACGTTAAGCTACCATTCTCCAAATTAAAAAAAAAACAACCCTTTTAAAAGAGGTTTATTACAAAATAGAAAGAAAATGAATCTACGCTCTTTAAATATCTCTTACGAAAACTTACGAATAGAAATTAATTTTTATCTCTTAAATTCTGATAAGTTACTTTACAATAAGAAATGCCATCCGTCTGTTGACCTACCTACCTACCTACCTACCTACCTACCTACATACCTATCTATCTATCTATCTATCTATCTATCTATCTATCTATCTATCTATCTATCTATCTATCTATCTATCTGTGTTCAAGTATTCTAAACGATTCCCACGCACTGTCCACTTCAGTTTCCACCATTCAATCATTCCAGGGAATATGTGAATGATTAATTTCTTACATCCATTTTAAATTTAATTTTACAATTGAATAGTTTGTCATGAATAAAGAACGTGTCCAAGAGGATCTCACAGGCATCCCAATTAAATTCACAAAAATATACTGTTTTATACAGACATTGTTTCATTATTAAAATATTCTACCCGTGGATTGTTGTATATAATGTATATTGAGATAAAAACACTTAAAAACTAATATTTATTTTAATCTATTAAATATTTATTTTATTTCAATATTGTTTTACTTACTTCAACTTAATTCTTTGTTCAATATACACCTTTATTTCAATTAAACAAATTGTTACTTATTCCTGACATAAAACAACGGGTCACGTAGTGGTATTATTATTATTATTATTATTATTATTATTATTATTATTATTATTATTATTATTATTATTATTATTATTATTATTATTATTATTATTATTATTCCTTCGTATCACAGTGTAGGTAAAAATGCACCGGAGTCTTTAGTCATCTGTCAAGTCACAACAAGGACCTCAGACAGATTATACTTTCCTTAAGATGTGCGCTGTGCCCAGTATGGCTGCTATTTGCAAGACATCAATGTTGCATGGGATTTCCAGTTGCCTTAAGAAATTTTGAAATTCCAATGGAATTGAGCCCAATTCTCCGATCTCCACTGGTATCACGTTTACATTACTCTCTCACATTCCGTACAGTCTTGCCATTTCCACTTTCAATTCGGAGTACTTGGTAATTTTTTCAACCTCTTTACTCATAACATTCAAGTCATTTGGTATGACTACGTCAATGATCTCACAGTATTTGTGCGTCTGACTCAATATGACAATTATTATTATTATTATTATTATTATTATTATTATTATTATTATTAGTAGTAGTAGTATTGGGAGCATGCATTGTAACAGTGCGTCGCTGCAACCACTATTTGTTGGTGTTTCCCTACTCATCCCAGTGAGCTGGCAGAATCGTTAGCAAACCGGACAAAATGCTTAACGGTATTTCGTCCATCTTTACATTCTGAGTTCAAATTCCGCCGAGGTCGATTTTGTTTTTCATCTTTTCAGGGTCGATAAAATAAGTACCAGTTGATAACAGGGGTCGACGTAATCGACTTACCCACTCCCCATAAATTACTGGCCTTGTGCCAAAATATGAAACCAATATAGATGTAAACATGAAAAACACCGGCTTGCACACTTGTTTATCTCCTTTCCCTGCACTCTTTCGCTGTTTAACATCAATAAATAAATTCGAATTTTAATCTTTTGATGTTTACATTTTTATTAAAAGAAAAAGGAATAACCTGTTCAACAACGAAAAAAAATTTTTAAACGAAGTATCCCGGCAACACACTTCTATTATTTTATTTTTCTAAGTAAATATCATATCTCACTCGCCTTTGTTGTTAGTTTGACGTTGAAAAATAAAAGTAAATATGTCATAATAAACGCTCTTTTAAAACAGTAAATAAATGTTTTTTTGTTAAAGACCTTTTTTGCACATTATGCTCTCATAAAATTCAGTGTCTTGAGTATTCGGTCTTCACAAGTTTTTGGCATTTAGATTATTTAGCTCGTTTAAACTCAGCGTTCTTACATTCGGCCTTCTCGCATTTGGCCTTATGATCGGCAAACAGACAGACAGACAGACACACACACACACGTTAGCACTCCGTCGGTTACGACGACGAGGGTTCCAGTTGATCCGATCAACGGAACAGCTTGCTCGTGAAATTAACGTATAAGTGACTGAGCACTTCACAAACAGACACGCGTACCTTTAGGGAGATTCAGCGTGAAACAGAATGTGATAAGACAGGCCCTTTGATTTACATGGCGCAATTCTTTTTTGCCAGCTGAGTGGACTGGAGCAACGTGGAATAAAGTGTTTTACTCAAGGACGCAATAAGCCACCGGTTTTCGGACTCATAGCCTTACGATCTTGAACCAAATATGCTAACCACTAAGCTACACTCATCCTACTTTATTCTACAATAGCTTAAGCAAACCTAATGGTTCATGATAAACTAGACTGCCTACTATTACAATTACATATCTGTTGTTTTGTTTTGTAACTTACGGTTTTGAAACCGCTTTTATCAAATTATTGTCGTCTGTTTCAATTGATTGTTTTCTTCAAAAGAAAACACATTGGTCTGATTAAATAAAACACTGATGAATTTGCTCAGGATAGATTGAATTGCTGTAATCAAAGAAATCAAATGTGTCTCTTGGTACTAGAAAACAAGTAAAAACCATTGTTTCGTATTTTTTCTTCGCGTTTTCAAACCTAAGAATACAATCTGTTTCTATTCTTTAATGTTTTTGTTTCCAAAGTAAATATGAGTTTTGTAATTACACATTCATCAAATAGCTTTGTATCAACTTCCATTATAAGCTCCATCGTATTTCATAATATTCGTTTAATTATTAATGGTGCCACCCACAATAACAGGCTATTCCAGACCGAGATACTAGTATCAAAAACTATTACTTACCCTCGGTGAAATGGTAGATATCTGAAAAATTATTTTGAGGCACATACTTCGAAAATATATTGTGTTTACAGATTAATTCGTTATTCTTTTTTCATATATTTTAATTTTATTTGAATTTACGCAAAAAAATATTTTCACCGTAGTGTTTTATGTTTTTTTTTTTATAGCAACATTATTGCTCTACAAATTTTGATTATCATTTTTGAAATCTGAATAGGTTTTATTTCTTTTTATATATACTTTCTTAATTCCGAGCTATTGCAGTTAGAACTCATGGTGAAAAAACAGAATATGAAGACATTACGGATGTGAGGTATCAAACATTTCAACTAAATCTAATAGTATGGTGAATACCAAAATACAAACAGCGTGGCTTATGAATAAATAAATATATTCACTCATATTTACATATATTTTGTCATTTTTGTAACATAATGCAAATGAACTGAACCAGTCACGAATTTGATTTACATTTTAACAAGCAACAGGTAGTTTTTAACATTGTCAGTTTGAAATGGAGAAGTGAGATTTTAGACAATTTGTTAAATAACAAAGAAACCGGTCGATTTAATCCTCAGCGCAAGAATCCGGAAAGGCCCGCTTGGGCCCAATCCCATGTGATGAGCAACAATTTATGGAATATGCAAGCAAATTTGTTGAACCCATACTTATCAAGAAACCCAAAGCGAACAACATTTTGTTGCTGTTTAGTCCAAGTCGAGCGACAGAAGAGACTTACAGTCAAGAAAAATCCGTCCGTTTGTTTCTCGCCGTAGTTTTCGTTGGATTAAATTATCCAATGTGTCACCGGGAGGTGATATGAAGGCGATTTAGCTGCAATTTCTAATAGATCGATCAATCCTGAACAACAGTTTATTTCTAAATAAAGATATTTCATAAGACGAAATATAACTAGGATGATCAAGCGATAGAAAAGAAGCTGTCCATTTATATTATTCGTTATATATTTCTTTTCCTTTTTGTATCTGTGGTCATAGCATAAAACTGTAATTCACGAATGGCGAATTACTAGAGAGATCTACTGTAATTCCTGCATTTGTCTATCAATTAATCGGAAGATATCGATCAGTTTAATAACGGCATAACAGCAAGACATTCCTATCGTATTAAAGCTGAGTTGTCAAAATTCAACATTGTCCTACTTAAGAAATGTTTACATGTACTTGAGACAAAGATCTTGTACATTGCGCTGGAACCTTTTATCTGTCAATGCCGCATTAAATTAAGTGTTATCCATTTAGGCCACATTGCTGACACAGCTGTATGGTTAAACAGTTTACCTCAATCCAACCACGTCGCACCTTAGGAAAGTGTCTTCTACTAAAATCTTTTGAAGTCGACCAATATTTTGTGAGTGAAGTTTGGTAGACAGAAACTGTGAAGCAGTTCGTTCTGTGTACGTGTGTGTGTTTGTAAGTGTGCGTGCGTGTATACATACACGCACACATACATACATACATACATACATACATACATACATACATACATACACACATACATACATACATACATACATACACACATACATACATACATACATACATACATACATACATACATACATATACATTACAATGAAAAATGCGGGCGCATGCATGTTAATATTCTTAAGTTATTACACCTGGAAAAGTACAAGACAAGATTTCTACAGTAGAATTTGCCTAATTCGTCTCCTCTAGAGGAAACTAATAAGTACTTAAGATTAAAATTCTATTGTACTTGAAATATTGCAGCCGAGAATAACATTTTAAAAATTTACTATATTTTAGTAAAACAGAAATTATAAAAACATTACTAGGTTTTTCCAAAAATAAGTTTCCAATTTTGGCAGAAGGCCATCAAATCTGGAGGGGAGGGAAGTTGATTACATCTACCTCAATGCTTAGATGATACCCATTTTATCGAATGCTGAAAAGATAAAAGGCAAAGACGACCTTAGCGGAATTTGAACTCAAAATGTAGAGACAGACGAAATGCCACAAACTTTCATCTGCGTGTTAACGTCTCTGTCAACTCGTCGTCTCAGTACTGTGATAAGTAATAATATTACATGAAAATTGTTTTATGTATTTTTGACACATTTAGCTTATATAATAACTTTTTTCATTTTGAATACTTTTTGAAAAGATTGGCACCACGGCATTCGTCTTAATGAGTTTTATCATATGAGCTCAACAAAAACACATTTTGTTTTACACAGAAACAAAATGTTTACGCTTTGAATTTGCTTTTAGACGTTACCATTGCTTCCAGTACGTTTGGCGCCAGTAGTTTTTTTTATTTTAAATTTTGTTTTGATATAATTAGCTTCATGGGATTCTTGTAGTTGAGATCTATCAGAAAAGTTAAATTTAAATATAGTTTTCTTTTGAAAGAAGAATAACATTTGGACTCAAAGTTGATTTCAGGCGTTAATCTCCGTTTTTCGCCTGTTTTTAACACAGTACTTTTTTTCTACACAATATTTTTGCATATAGCTAACATGGATAGAATTCTGTCGTTGAGATTTATCATATAAGCTAAAATAAAAATATAGATTTATTTAAAAACAAAATATTTGGACTCAAAGTCGATTTCAGGCGTTATTCTCACGTTTTTGATCTCATATTTTGCTGAAACCTTTTTCTATTGAAGCAATTTTGAAATTTTGTAGCTGAAAATGTAGCTTAGGATGCGACCAATTTAAAAATGTAAACATCATCTAATTTGGTTAAAAACTGAGTTAATGACAAAGCCTAGAAGTGGTCGCGAGTAAATGTTGACCGTAAGAATATTATTCACACACGGTAGTGTGAGAATGATACATACTTACATACATACATAATACATACATACATACATATAGATACACACACACACACACACACACACACATATATATATATATACATATATATATATGGACACACACACATTTACAGTGGTGTAGTAGGATGTGCAGTGTGCGCATGTCGCACAGGGCGGCAGTGAAAACCCACGCCAAGCCCATTGCACACAGTTGCGTATATATAAGCGCGTGTCTGTGCTCATGTCAATATTTATGTTTGCACTGGCCTTAAAACTGGTATTGCTTAATCCATGTCACTTTACGGTCTCGGAATATCTAGCAGTTCGACAATATAATGATCGATGAAATAAGTATAAAACTGAAATAAGCACTAGGATCAACATGATGGACTAAAAGTGTTAAAGGTAGATTCAAAATGTAATGACAACTATTGTAACTATGTAATTATAAATAATGAAACAATAGAAAAGTCAATTGACCTTTTAAATGGCTTTGAGCAACTCACGAACAGATGGTGTAGCGTTAGAAAATATTAGTGGCAATACTTACAACTTCGTGTTATTAATGTTGCACATTAAATATTTATAGTTGCGAAAAATCTGAAATGGAAATGTTTCTATAGATATTTCTTTTGTGACAATTGAAGAATATTAGATTACATGTTCTATCTAATTCGAGGCGTATCCTAATCGATATTTGGTATAAGGGAGACTGTCATTTCTCCATAATATTTGGTGGGATTAGAAGTTAAGAAATAAGGATGAAAAGTAATCGAATATTCATTTATAAATTTTTCTTACTTATTACAAAAATATTAAAATTTCTGATCTTAGGTGATCATGTATAGCTCCATTTCATTCTTATTAGAACTCATCAGCGTGGCATAACCCGAGGTAAAGTAATTAAACGAAACGAGTAATTTCTTATAGAATATAAAACCAGACTCGAGAGCCCCCCACCACCACTATTCGTTAATTTAGTTTTTTACATTTTGCATATCAAAAACTAGTGACATGAAAAAGTTTTGATCTCATGTCTTTTCCAAGGGCGTTAGAGAAACGAATGAAATGACTTGTTTTTAGTCAGAAATCGAAATACTTTTGATGCCTCAGTTGTTTAAGAATCTATATTGTACTTTTCAATTCTTCTTTCTAGACATTAAATCGACACAAAACCACACAGATAGGAGTTTGTGGGCATTTACCATTTATCCTTGACGTCTTTCTAGCGTTACATTGCGGTCATATTGGGGCACCACCTTAAACTTCTAATTTACATGTACATAAATAAATCCACACCAGTTGTCAAGCGATAGTGGGGACAAACACAAATACACACACACACACACACACACACACACACACACACACACACACACACACACAGACGACTTGCTTCCATACAGTTTCCATTTATACAAAATATTCACTCATAAGGCATTAGTCGGCCCAAGGATATAGTAGAAGACACTTTCTCAAGGTACCGCGCAGTGAGACTGAACCCGAAACTATCTGGCTGCAAAGTGAGCTTCTGAACTACGCAGTCATAATTGCTACTATGTAAGTCCTAAGCTTTGAGTCTTTTTGTAAGAAATATCATTAAATCGGTAACGTGACTCATTCTGTAATTTAGGGCGCCGAATTTAAGGGAAAAATAAAACAAACATGGACATAATTGTTTTCTGACTTACTCTCGTTCGTAATATAGGGCCAGCCATGTTTCTGGTAATTTAAAACGACAAAACAAAACAAAACAAAAAAACGAAAAATAAAATGGCGCAAAAAACAAACAAAAAAACCCCCAAAACACAATCAGTACAGTTGATAACGTGATAAAGCCAGCCGAGAATTCTTATTCAATTTCAAATTTCCGGTTGTGTCCTGTTTACCTAATTTATGCAATTATTTTATGTAATTAATTTATGTAATTAATCTTTGTGATTAATTTATGTAATGTCCATGAGCGTCACAATATCCCAATGTTCCCTTCACCTAAAATGTAGGACTTTAATGAAGAGTGGAAAGAACTGGTATTAATCGATATATGTAACATAAAGTATAAATTAAGATGTCAGATTGTTAGATTAGATTTCCATATGGGGGTATAATCACACAATGTTTATTTAGGTGGTTTTGCAATTCCAGAGAACCGAGCTAACTTTACAAGCTTTCGAAATTTATTGATTATTAGCTTTCAGCAGCGGAAACAGCATCTGTAACGTGTATGAGTTAGCACATCTAACTTAACTTAGATGTGTTGCTTTGAATGCCGGAGGTTGTGGTAATCCTTCTGAGAAATCATCTCGTATTGACGTTAAGTGCTATAAAAAGAACAGATTACTTCGTCAGACGTAAAATTTCGTCATCATCAGACGATGTGACTGTTGTATCACGTGATTTAAGTGTAGACTGTGCTTGCTCAGCAACAGACGCTCTACCACCGAATCTCAGATCGAAACTCCGTCAAACTGATGTAGTCAGTGGTGTCGTAAAAAGCTGGCGGGTTGTGTATAAATTAGGAATGAGAAAAACGAAAGAAGAAGCATTAAGCTAAATGAATTCAGAGTTGCATTCCTTCGGCCCTGTTATCATATATATACACATAAATGTATGTATACTATAATACACACATACGTGTGTGTATATATTTGTGTGTATATATATGTATATATATATATATATATATATATATATATATATATATATATATATATATATATATATATATATATATATATATATATGTATATAAATACATACATACACACACACACATATAGACATAGATAAATACATATGTATATATATATGTATCTATAATATCTGTATCTATGTCTGTAACTATATCTATATCCATATCTGCATCTATCTATCTATCTATCTATCTATCTATCTATCTATCTATCTATCTATCTATCTATCTATCTATCTCTCTATCTATCTGTGTGTCTGTGTGTCTGTCTGTCTGTCGTGTTAGTGCTTGTGTATGTACAATGATTAAGAGTTTACATTTAACTCAATAAACATTAATCATTCTTATTTATATTGTACTCTTATTACAGTTCTTTCTTCCTGCAGTTATTCGTAACAATTACAACTACTCTAATATCATATTGGAGACTCGCATAAGTAATTATAATAATATAACATGCTTGATAGGATCTACTGAAACACATGCTGTTCATAATGGTATATTTATTATATGAACAATGAGTAGAAATACAATGGTTTCTCTCGGATTAAGGTTTTTAGACAGCTCTTAATATAAGATACGATGAGTGGTTTGCATAATGATAAAATTTGAGCGATAAACCTAATTCTTTGAGAAGATGCATCTGAAGTGCCTTAGCTGACCATTCATAGAAAATGGCGGCTTTATTGAATGGACAGAAAGTGGATTTTGAGTGTTTCAAAGCTGATTTTATTAAACACAATGGTTGAGTAGATATAATGGTGACATTTATGCTGTGACTTTATATTCGTTTGTTGTTAGTGTAGAAAGCTCCAAGTCAACTTCAGCTGAACAGACCTTCCATCAGATGTGTTCATGTCATGATAACTTCCTCGTTTTGTCAGGATAGGACTGCATTCCTCATAATGGTTTTCCCCTTTTCAAACGATAGAGAGTAATCTGAGGGAGATTTGACTGCCATTTCTAATCGGTCTCACCACCAGGTATAGACCTCCTCGTCGGTTTGCATATATGAATGGTGTGCACAATTTCATTTTATTTGATTAAAGCTTTAGCATTTAAACAGGGCATAACAGGCCCAACTATTCTACCCGTTTTATGATCAAACCAGCCAGATCTGGCCTTTCATACTTAGCCTACAATGCCATTCTAAAAATGAAGAATCACATCATCGAAATCTCGAAGCTACGAGATAATGTACGATTAATTCAAAACAATGTGAATAGGCAAGTGCTTTATTCTATAGCCCTGGGTCGACCAATAACTGGTGTGGCTGAATTTGGTAGACGGAAATTGCGTTATATATATGTTATATATGTGTGCGTGTGTGCGTGTGTGCGTGTGTGCATGTGTGCGTGTGTGTATTTGTGTATCTATGTGTTTAGGTTTGCCACCCACCACCGGTTGTCAACCCGTGTTGGTTTGTTTACCTCCCCGCAATATAACGGTTCAGCGTAACAGATTGATGGAATAAGTAACAGTCTTAAAAAGAGAAATATTTACTGGGGTCGATTTGTCTGACTAAAACCTAATATGGCGGTGTCCCAGCATGGCCGCGGTCCAATAATAGGCACAAGAAAAAAAGATGGAAGATAAAGGATCAAACTAAACATGCTATTTCGCAGAATGATCTAAATGCTAAAGGTTAAGTCGTTCCCTCCAAGAATTACATTTCTTCGAGGCGTGTAGCTTTTTTCCTCATTCAATACTGAAATAATTAATTTCGAAAATTAATCTCTGTAGCCTGAATCAATCTTTCTGATCATATGGTTTCGAAAATACTATAATGGCTTAAGGACAGCCGTCTCATTCTTGATTAACAAATTATACAATGGAACTTTTTCGTTACAAACTGAGTGGAAGGTCGCGTATAATTACCTAGGGGCGTTTGAAAATACTTTTCGAAAGAATATACTTGAGGAGTGAAGCAAAAATATGGTTATGAAGGCGCGTGGCCTAGGGGTTAAGGTGTTACAACGATGATCTTGCGAACGTGGCTTCACTTCTCGGCCCGAGCAGTGAGTTTTCTTTTTGAGCAGAACGCTTCTGTCCACATTGCTCAAATAAACCGTAAATGAGTAATATGTGATGGACTGGCGTCTTCTTTTGAGATGGTGTTATTATTTAGGTCACTTATACTATGGCTTCTAGAACTCGAAACAGTACTTGCATTGCATTCATCCTACAGAGGTAATTTCCCCACGAAAATGGACATGTACTACTGATAGAATAAGTACTAGGCTTACAAAGAATAAGTCCTGGGGTCGATTTGCTTCGACTAAAGGTGGTGCTCCAGCATGGCCACAGTCAAATGACAAACAAGTAGAAGAGTAACTGGTTCTTATTTTATCGACCTCGAAAGGATGAAAGGCAAAGTCGATCTCAGAGGAGTTTGAACTCAGAATGTAAGGAGGGACAAAATGGCGCTAAGCATTTTATCTGGCGCAGTAACGATTCAGCCAATAATTATTACCAATGATTCAAACTCTTTGGAAGAAGCATGTATAATTATTGAAACTGAATTTAATAAAAATATATTAAATCTTCATTTACATTACATTTCATAAATTAATAGCCATATCAACTCAAATCTAATAAACTGTTATATGATTTAATATATTTTTTTAAATGTATGTTTAATTATCTATTTAAAGTTAAAATATATCAACTACCATTTTAATAATTCTGTGAGGAAATTAGCTGAGTGTAATCATTAAATTGTGATTTCATTTAGATAATAACATCTTAAGAAATAAGTATAGACTGCAGGATCGGCAGAACATTCATCAAAATATCTTTTGTAATATATTTACATGTCCTAATGTTCCGAGTTCAAATCATACCTGAGTCTATTTTGCCTTTCAAATTCCTGGGGCAAATAACATATTTACTACATTGCTCTCATAAATTTAAGGCCTTTTTTGTAAATGAATAAAAATACATCGCAGTTAGAGAAGACAGTACTACAAATAAGAGATAAGCACTTGTTGAAGGGAGTTGAAGGGAGTCTGAAAGAGATTTCCTGATTATAGGCGCAGGCGTGGCCAAGTGGTAAGAAGTTTTCTTCCTAACAACATGGTTCCGAGTTCAGTCCTACTAGGGCCGATCAAAGCCTTGTTTGTAGATTTGGTAGACGGAAACTGAAAGAAACTTGTCATATACATACATATATACATACAAATACACACGCACATAGACACACGCATACATATCCGTGTACACACACGCACACACACATACGTCTGTGTGTATCTTTGTGTTCGTGTTTGTGCTCCACCACTGCTAGACAACCAGTGTTGGTGTGTTTACCATTCCGTAATTCAACGGTCGACAAAAGAGACCGATAGAATAAGAAGCAGGTTTAATAAAAGAAAATAATACTAGGATCGATTCATCTGACTAAAATTTCTTTAAGGCGGTGCCCCAGCATGGCCGCAGCCTAATGACTGAAAAAAGAATAAGTATACGATAAAGAAAAGGATAAAAGAAGCATAAGAAATCTTTGATTTAAAGAAAAATTAAAAGAAAGAAATTTTACTCAACAACAACAACAACAACAACAACAACAACAATAATAATAATAATAATAATAATAATAATAATAATAATAATAATAATAATAATAATAATAATAATAAAAGAAATGAAATAGAAGCAGAGGTTGTATTTATTAGCGTAAGAAGGTAGCTTTCATTTTCACTACCGAGAAAAAATTATCAGTGTGGATTCCTGGCAGACGATTCTGTCCTTTGCCATAGAGGCGAACAACTAATCAACTAACATATTACACTCTTAATATCCTTTAGATATACGTAAAACGAGGTCTAATTAATAACCATAATGAATTATTGATCTGTTGTCTTCATCAATTCAATAAATCCCTCTTGAAAATTCTGTTTAGCTAACTGACCTAATTTACTGACAGCGTTCTTATACTGTTTTATTCCGAATTTACCATACGTGATTCTATTTACAATGACCTCTACATTTTAATTATTCCCACTTAAATATTTTCCCCGTATAACTAATCTTTATTTCTTAACAAATGATTTAATTTGAACTCTTATTGATCTAATTATATCGAACCACATTTCTTGTGGCGATCTCATAGCTTTATTTTGTTCTATATCTCTGTTCAAATCTTATTTGCATCTCAATTTTCCTTTATTTTATGTCTTCCTCCTATTAATCCCATTTCCAAGAATATAGAGGTAGACCATCGCTTCTTTGAAAATGCCCACCTCTTTGCTTATCTCTCCACTAGCACACACACACACACACACACACACACACACACACACACACACACACACACACACACACACACACACACATAAAGTCTACCAATTAGTTCCCCTGGCGGTTCGCAGTAGATCTAACGAATGGAACTAAGGCGACACTTTGTCTTCATAGTCCCTTCGCCAGAATCTTTCTCTGATAATGAGACAACTTCATTCAATTTATTACTTTGACATTATAAACACCCTCACCTCATTATAGTTACTTGTCTAATTCGTCTATGTATGTTAGTATTGCATTTACGTTCAGTCGAATTGAGAAAGTTGGTGGAAGATTTCAGTTAATATATAATTTTGTATAAACTAATTTATTTGTGTACTCTAATATGTTGCCTAATATAACATCTCCACTAATTATCGAAACGGTCGTAACTGAATAATAAATTTAATACCGCCATCTCTATTCCTTTGTTTGCATTTGTCTGCAATGGGTTACTTAAGGAAGGTGGTATAACTAGTAAAGAGAAGGAATGGCTGTGTTTTGGTTATATATACAAAGATACATACAGAAGCTCCATTAAAATATGCATTGTTAATGACAACAGTTTTTCATATTTTTTATTGGGCAAAACGTTACGAAACGCAATTTGGCTTTACTTTTTCTATTAAAAAAATCTTCACTTCAAATTCATTACTTCAACTGGCATCTTGAAAGTCGTCAAACTCTAAGAGTAACTATAATAGTTACGATATAAATCAATTATAAGAAGTAATTATTGAATACATTTCGAAAGCCACTTGACTTGCTTGGAAACACACGTCTGTTATTACTCTGATGGGCCGCTTTGTTAATGCATAAAATATCCAATTAGAGGGAAACTTTTAATTCTATAAGTGTTCGTTGCTGCTGTTCTTGTTGACAATTGCAATATTAGTATCATCATCGTTATTAATGTTAATGTTGATGTTTTTTTTGTTTATAACGATGTGATTCTTGTTATAATGATTCTGTTATGTGGTGAAAAGTGTCTGTAGAGAAACGTATCACTTTATGCTTTAATGCACTTAAGAGTGAGCGAAAGACACACCAATCTATTTTCAGTAGAACGTAACATTTGATTAAGAAACGGAAAAAAGTATATTGATATCGCTGATGATGGTGTTGATGATGATGATGACGATGATGATAATAATAATAATAATAATAATAATAATAATAATAATAATAATAATAATAATAATAATAATATCAAGAAAAAGAACGATCTTTAATTGCCACATGGAAACCAATAACTTAACAACATCGAATGCATTGTTCTAAATTAAAACTAAAACGTAATACAGTTATAATACGATATAAGAAAAGAAGCGAGTTACGTCATATACAAATTAGACAAAAAATAGTGAAGAGAAATAACTGAGAGTGATTAGTGACACGTATATGAACAACATAGACAATATAGGACACACATAGGAACAACATAGACAAATACAGGCATATCAGATACCATAAAACATATAATTCTTGATTTATTAAAATTATTTCCACCTCTAGAGGATTTGTCTGAATTACCAAATGACAACTGAGACCAGCTCCACTTAACAAAGGGACATAATATCAAGTTTCAAGATGAAGAAAAAGTGCAGCCTTATTGACGCTTCAGACAATAATCCTGTTCTTTTCCTTCATGGGTTGTCATCTTCGGAAATTTCTTTGACATTCTTTCTCCTGCTCCTATAGAGTCAGTCTCTCTTAATCGGAAATGATTTTTAATAAACCAAGACTTTATACTACATGGTATGTAACATACCATGTAACAATGTAAATTCTTTACACTTATTATTATTATTATTATTATTATTATTATTATTATTATTATTATTATTATTATTATTATCATTATTAATGCTTATGGTTTCCTTTCAATTAGAATTTCCGATTTGTTTCCCTTGATCTTTGTCAAGAATTATTACTAACGCTATTGATTATTTCCATTACGAACGTAATTTTGATTGACTAATATCTTTTGGACTCCCTGCAATATGTTTGCTGGCCCCCATTTAATATAATGTAATATCCATTAGTCTCCCGCTAGCTTCATTCCATTCTGCAGAGTCCCATCAAGTGCCTGATGTGTTGCTCAGCAGGTAGTCTTTTTCAAACTTGGTTTTTAGTTCTGTAACTATTCCAGTTATTCATTAAATGTTCTAATATGATGAAGCGTCATGCTTTGTTAGCAGCTTGTTAATTGCTTGATATAATATTTTAATAATTCCAATAAACTTTTGTTGTTTGTTTTATTCTGTTTATGTAACCATTCTGTATTTGCTTTAGCAAAATCGTTCCTTCCATTTTATCAATGAGTAAGCATTCATACGATATAAAACTATTCAATCATTAATTAACCTCCACCGACTTGAAGTTTCAAATATTGTGTATGATTTTATATTCAAATTCGTTTCTTTCTCATCTTAATATGATCGTTAACCTGATTAATAATATTCTGGACTGTCTTTTAGACAATGAAGAAAAGATGTAGTGCTATAACACCGATTTACATCCTCATTGTAAGATAACGATCGTATGTTAGAGTGGAAACGAAGTCGAATAAGTTGCTGAATTCATGATGGAGATTGCTAATGCTACAAACTTTGTAAGTGTAACATACTATCGAATTCTTCGCTTGATAAAAATGCTACCTTGCAAACAACACATCCAAAACATGAAAAGAATTGAGATTTATCGATTAGTTTATTTTGGATTTTCATAGGTGATTTTCCAAAATATATGATAAAAACGAAAGCTTATCAGCTATTGAGTGTTGCCGTGTAAAAGTGGTTCGTTTGAAGTGAATCAAGTTTCTAGGATGAAAACAACACCTAAAACATTGTCTTCTAACATTGATACAACGATTGCTATTTTGGTATGGATCAATCGAGCATTTCATATCATCGATGTTATTAAATCCTGATTAGTTGTTGCAGCTTTAGTTATTCCTCTTTGCTCATCATCATACTACTAACAAATGTTGACATCTGTTAGTTGTATATTAGTTTACAACGACTATACGTCATACACTTGACTCTTATTTTAACATTTTTTTTGGTATTCGATTTTATCAACACAGGGAGTAGCAGGAGCTTGTTTCTTTTCCTCCGATGTAAGACAGCCTATGACATTTATGATATCTTTTAATAGAATATCGATTATAGACACAGCAGGTAATTATACTGATATAAACTAGATCACTTATTCCTTGTAACTGTTCGTCTTATTTCTGATGGTGTTTACATTTTAATGATGGAAATGTAATCCCCTTGTTATTTATACGGTTTATTGTGAAAACTCGACCTGTTCTTTAGTGGGGTGAAATTCTGACTTTTGAAATTCTGACTTACGAAAGGTAAGTCTACTTCGACGGAATTTGAACACTGAACGTAAAGTCGGATGAAATGCTATTAAGAATTTTGCCCAGCTTGCTAACGATTCTGCCAGCTTGTCACCTTGATAGTATGTAATTATTGGATTAAAAGACCCTTTAGATAGAAAAAGACATAGACTGCTTAGGTGACGTTTACCGAAAATGTGGGTTCGAGTCCGACGGGCATCCTTCAACTTTTTCTATCCGAAGGTTTTTTTAAACCCGATATTTATTTACTATTATTTATAGCTTCATCTACTTCGAGTTTCACTGTTAAAAATGAATTATATTTTTATATTTCTTCTGGCAGTGATTTCTTCCTCTATATGGCTTTATATATCGTTTTAACAACACTCCTACGACACTTTAATGTCGATCAGAACTATTATTGCAAATGCAAATTTATTTTGTAATGCAACTCAAAGTCATGAAAATATTTAAAGAAAAGGAAACAAATACAACTGAATTATATATTTTGATCAAAGAACACAATATCAACTTATAAAGTGTGTCGCATACGACACAGATAAATAATGGGGCAGCTGCTGATCACACGGATAATGTCTTCCATAATTATTTGGCGAAAGAGACATTTTCAGTCGCTTCAGCTGATGGTCATTAACTATTTTTTTGCTCTTAAATTAGAAAGTAAAAACCTTCAAATTGTGACGCTATGTAACAGTCACGAGTTAGGGAGATGTTATATTTTCTATCGATGTTGACAAAGACTTTCGTATGTTGATATGTAGAAGGTTTCTTCGCTAAATGTTTGAAAGATATGTATCTCCAAGAGTTCTCTGGATTTCTGGAATATTGTAGACAACTTTGCTCCTGCTTCGTAAAATGTTGCTCCCAGTTTTAAAGCCTTTTCTCCTGCTTTCTATATCATAAAGCCCGTCGATATCCTTTACAGCTGATGACAGGATCTGTCGGTTTTTAATATCAATATAATGAATTTTAATTTTCTCTCTATTCCAGTCAAGTATCTTATTGAATGCATTTTTTCAAAATGTATCATATCGTATGTACACCTCATAATTGTGTTAGTGTAATCTAATAACATCGTTGATGTGTGAATCACAATGCTTCTAAAAATATTTATGCTTTAAAAAAATTCTGAATTGATCGATCATAACAATTGCTCATCAAATATATACAGTCTATGAATAAAAATGAAACACAGAAAGAAAATATTTAGAAATTCAGGTAAACTTATATTTAATCATGGAAACTGAGCTTGTGAAATAGTTTATTTGTGTTCATTTTAAATTATATTACTCACGTTATTTGCTTTAACCTACTGTATTCTAAAAGATCATAAATCAAATAAGTTGATATTGTGTTGTTTGATCAAGATATATAATTCAGTTGTATTTGTTTCCTTTTCTTTAAATATTTTATAACTTTGAGTTGCATTACAAAATAAATTTGCATTTGTCATAATAGTTCTGATCGTTGCTGACCTACAAAGCTTAAGTAAGCTCACATTGAAGAATTACTTGCATATCTATAACATTAATACCGTTACATTCATTAACGCTGTAGACTACATTCAAAAGTAAGGCATCAAACTGACTAGCAACATATGCATTCACCAACACACTACAGGTACTGTTATCTCCTTCTACATTCTCTATCGCTACTACCACGGCTTAGGCTTTTGAATGCATATGCCGAGTCGTTACTTCTCATTGAGAGGTCACAGTTCTATTACTACGGACATGTGATCAAAATGTCACAGGAAACAATCACAGGACAGGTTTTTCAAGTTAACCGGCAGGAGACTTAGGAATAGACTAAGAACGAGATAGTTTGATAATATTCATAGAGTCAGTTGGTCACGCTTGGGAATCAAACCGGAAAGTGTAATGACAGTTGCTTCTGATAGGACCTATGGAGAAGTATCTGGGGACATGCTTGCGGCGCCGGGCACGTAATTATTGCACCGGTCCCGTTCTTATGGCCACGAGCACGTACTTACGGCCCTGGGCATGTACTTGTGACCCCAGGCGCGTCGTTACCGCCCTGGGATCGTTGTTGCGACGCCAGGCACCTTCTTGTGCTCCAAGGCAGGTTCTTGCGGTTCCAGACACGTTCAAGCAGCCCTGGACACGTTCCTGCGGTTCCAGGCACGTTATTGCGTCCCCAGTCACCTTCTTGCCGCACCGGACACGATTATGCGGCTTCGGGAACGTTTTTGAAGCGCCGAACAACTTCTTGCGACGCCGACCACGTTCTTGCAACCCTGGGCACGTTCTGGCGGTTACAGGCACGTTATTGCGTACCCAGTAACGTTCTTGCGGCTTCCGGAACGTTTTAGCGATGCCGGGCACGTGCTTGCGACCGGGGCAGTAACTACGCGCCTAGAGCCGTAAGTACGTGCCTGTGGTCACAAGAACGAGACAGGTGCAATAATTACGTGCCCGGCGCCGCAAGCATGTGCCCGCATTCGCAACAAAATACCCAGCGGCGCAAAAACGTGCTTGGAATCGCAAGAACGTGCCTAAGGCCGCAGGAAGATGCCTTGGACCGCAATAAGGTGCCTGGCGCCGCAAGGACGTGACCGGAGCAGTAAATACGTGCCTCGGGTCGTAGGTAAGTTCCTAGGACCATATGTACGTTCCTGGGTCCATGAGTACGTGCCCGCGGCCGTAACTACGTGCTGGGACGGCAAAAACGTGCCCGGGACCGTATGTACGTACTCGGGGTCCGCAAGAGCTTTCCCCGCGACGCAAGACGTGCCCTGCACCGTAAGAACGTGCCCGGTGCTGCAAGAACGTGTTCGGCGTTGCAAGAACGTACCTGGCACCGCAAGGGCGTGCCTGGGGCCGCGAGAACGTGCTCGGAGCCATAAGTACTTTCCCGGCACCGCAAGAACGTGCCTGGAAACGCAAGCATGTACTTGCGGCTCCAGGCAAGTGCTCACGGTCCCGTCACGTACTTACGATGCCAGGCACGTTCTTGCGGCCCCAGACACATTCTAGCGTGCAATGTACTTTGTTGCGGGACCAGGCACGCTTTTTGGGGCGTCACTTACGTTCTTGTTGCTCATGCGACACCGGGCACGTTTTGGTAGCGCTGGGCACTTTCTGGCGGCGCCGGGCACGCTCCACCGGCGCCAGGCGCGGTTTTGCAGCCACAGGCGCCCCCATAGGGCCTTAGACCCCTTTTGAAATACCCGAGGCGTCCCTAGCGCGTTCTTGCGTAAGCGCACCAATCCGTACACTATACACTTTTCTACTCACCTTTATTCCCTCTCATTACTTACCGGTCTATAGCTCTTTTGTTCTAATAACGGTCAACCAAACAGCAATTTCTCTTTGTTTAACACGTTCTTTCCGTTTCGGGAACGATTTTGCGTAGCCGGGCACGTGCTTGCGGTTCCAAGCACGTTCTTGCGACGCCAGGTATGTTCATACGGTCCCAAGAACGTTCTTGCAGCCCTGGGCACGTTCTTGCGGTACCAGGCACGTTATTACGTCCGCAGTCACATTCTTGCGCCGCCGGAAACGTTTTTCGGGCGCCGGGCACGTTCTTGCGGCGCCGGACATGTATTTGCGAATGCGGGCACGTGCTTGCGGTGCAGGGCACGTTCTTAAGATTGGAAATGAAACACTTCTTTTATTTCTTTTTCTTTTATTTGTTTCAGTCATTGAATTGAGCCCATGCTGGGGCAATGCTCTGAAGAGTTTAAGTAGAACAAATCAACCCCAGCACTTTTAAAGTTTGGTACTTATTCCATCGAAATCTTTTGCTGAATTGACAGGATACAGTGACGTAAACAAACCAATACCAATTAAGCGGTGTGGGGGACAAACACAGACACGAAAACACACACATACACATTAACACACACACATACATATATATATACACACACACACATATGCAACGGGCTTCCACACAGCTTCTGTCTGCCAGATTCACTCACAAGGCATTAGTCGTCTTCCCAGGGCTATAATAGAAGGCATTTGCTGATGGGGCGCGCAGTGGGACCAAACCCGAAACTGCATAGTTGCCTGAGAACGATCAAACAAAAATTCATAGATTATGCACATAGATACACACACAAACACACACACACACACACACACACACACACACACACACACACACACACACACACACACACACACACACACACACACACACACACACACACACACACTCATTTACATATACACCGACGCACAGGCACGCACACAGTGTTTTAATCCGGTGTGGGTGGAATTAGCCATAATAGTTACCGAAATATTTATTTAGTTAACCTTAGGAATTAGTATAGGCAATTAGCATTATCTTAATAGTTCATAAATACACCGAAATAAGCAGACTGTTGACTTACATTTAAATACTGAATGGCATCTATTAAATTCTTCAGTGAATAAAAATCATATCAATAGAAGTTTACGGAATACGTGTTGGCGTAAAAAAAAGACAGAGACAGAGAGAGGCGTATAATGTGGTGACGATGGTGGTGGTAATGGTGATAGTTGGAAACAATCAACAGAAAAAGAGAGATAGAAAGAAAGAGGTTAGACAGGAAAAAAACTGTACTGACTCCGCCCCCGAATGGGAAGACAAAAGTGTTGTTTATCATGAAGCTTTGCAACAAGTTTCAAGTCGACGTATTATATTATTGTTTTGATAAAAATTGCTCATTGCTTGAAAAATATTGGCCGGATAGAGCGGCTTTTAAGGTGGTATATATATATTCCAAAATGGAGGTGGACATCTTTCTCCATCTAATCGGCTTGGAAAGTTGTTAAGACACTAGGATATTTTCCTACTTTTCTTAACATGAAACCAATGGTACCTTTAATTCACAAATAAAGAAATTATATCCACCAATGCGGTATTGACCACTCATTTTCATCGTTTGACATTTGCGTATATATATATATATATATATATATATATATATATATATACATACATATGCATATATATTTGTATGCACGTGAGTGCATATGCACACACACACACACACACATATATATATGCATATATGCATATATGCATATATGTGTGTACATTTATGTACATTTATATATTTATGTTTGTGCATACGTATAGGTATATGTATATACATGTATTGCAAAATAATTTTGGTTTTATTTATTCACCATTACAAGTGTTTCATTTACTAACAGAAGTTAAAAAATTGTGCATGTAATGTAAATCATGTTATCTCGTATTAGAAATTCTTCAGGCAAAGAATCCAATACATATAATATTTTCTAATAGAATTACTTGATTCTCTGTCCGAAGAATTTCTGATAGGAATTATCTTAATGTCTTACCTACATGTACAGTTTTCTAACTCCTATTAGCAAATGAAACACATGTAATGGAGAAGAAATAATATCAAAGTTGTTTTCCAATCTTCTTTTTTGATATGTAATTACTCTGCAAAAACTAGTTTCCAATATTTTTCAACTCTTATGCATGCTTCACACGATTATGACATTTGCATACAATTTTGAAGCACTGGAAAATACAGATATGCTTCACTAGGGCACAGATTGGATTATAGCTCAATCTACGTAGTATATATAGAATATATATATATATATATATGAATATTATGCATATTTATATATATATATATATATGTATGTGTGTGTGTGTGTGTGAGAGAGAGAGAGAGAGAGAGAGAGAGAGAGTAAGCACAAATACAATTATATGTACATGTTTAGATCAATACAAATACTACTACAACTGACGAAAGTTATATGACTCCAGCAAGAAGTAATATTTGCAAATATATACGAAAAGGGGGAGAAAAAAGAAAACTGTGAGCTAGTATTAACAAGCGTCACTTCGAAACACTTAACGCTCAAAACCCAGTACACTAACACATTAATACTAATATATTGATGCGGACACATCTATCTACAATAAAAAAAAAGTGATTATAAAAGTAATTAAGTCATTATTGAACATCAAGTCCTGGAAGTCATATAAATGAATGTGTGCGAGTGTGTGTGTGTGTGTGCATGTGTGTGTATATTACTACGAGTAAATGTCCTTAATATAATAAATGTATTTAAAAGGGAATAAATTAATTATATATTTTGTACAAATTTTTCCCTTAACTGGTTTTTCCCGCTGACTACTCGATAAATTCTTATCTAGATTTTATCCTTATATTTAATTTATATATATATATATATATATATATATATATATATATATAACTTTTATAAGTAATATTCTAAAAGAATATATAACTGAACTTATATTGAGTGCTCAATTATTTTGAGCAAATAAATGTGTATATATGTGTTTTTATATTATTAATAAATTCATAAACTTATCAATAATATACTCAGGAAATCAATATTTAATATTTCGAAAGATATATATCCAATATGACATGGTAATATAATAAATTTAAAATTTAAAATATAAATATACGAAATATAAATATAAATATGTATAAAAATATGAATGTAGATAAATATACGTGTGAATATAAATGCGTATAAAAATTTATGCGTAATTAAGCATGAATATAGTAAAGTCTAAAATATAAAATATAAAAAAAACCTAAAATTTAAAGTGTTAAACATCTGACGATCGTTTCGCGGATATTACTATAGTCACAAAGTGATCAAAAGATCAGCTTACTATCAGTAATTTCGCTCTTCGGAGATGAATTAAGAACCAATGGTATATATATAATATTAATTAAAACATTAGAAATATTAAAAAATTAAAAATAATAATAAAGTGTATACTGTCCTTCCTATATATTATTTACATTCTACGTATATTTATCTACATTCATATTTTTATACATATTTATATTTCGTATATTTATATTTTAAATTTAAAATTTTAAATTTATTATATTACCATGTCATATTGGATATATATCTTTCGAAATATTAAATATTGATTTCCTGAGTATATTATTGATAAGTTTATGAATTTATTAATAATGTAAAAGCTCACACACACACACACACACACACACACACACACACACACACACACACACACACACACACACACACACACACACACACACACACACACACACACATATATGTATATACATATATATATATTTATTTATATGTGTGTATGTATGTATGTAAGTATATATATATATGTATACACACACATGCACACACATATATACATGCTTCAAAGTCTGTTGACTCACATAGTAGCATAAGGTAAGATAACTCATTCATATTCAAGCGGTAAGAAGAAGAATTCATATAGAAATGTACAAATATTTCATTTTATAGTAATAGAAACGTCTAAAACACTTTACCATGCTTATACTTATATGTGAACAAAATTGCTGATAAACTGATACACACACACACACAATAAGAAAATTACATATCTAAATGCATTTAGTAATAAATATGAAAATTATTCGCAAGGGGACATCAGTATATTTATATAGAAACATATATGAAACATTAAAAAGGATACTGCGATACAAATACTTTATACTCAGCCTATTATGATAAAAGCGAAATTCTGTCCGTCCGTCCACGACACCTGTGTCGCCGACTAAATTCGCTCTACATTGACATATACCATTTTGGAATCAGGATGATCCCGGGATTGGAAATCTGCCCTTTATTTGGTTCTTGAACATCCAGCATTGGGATCAGGTTTGGATGAGGATTTGTTATATGCTAACAGTTGAAAATTCAAATTTTAAAAGAACTCCAAAAATTTTTGAATTTACAAGTTTTTCATGTAAAATGAATTTAAAGTAATACCAAAATTTTGTGAATTTAAAAACTTTTTGCAATGCAGCTAATTTAAAACTAAATCCAAATTAGAGAGAGTGGGGCTTCATGTTCGTGTGGTTTCGAAGTTCCTCGGAGTTTATGAATTGAAGACCTCGGAAGGAAATATTCAACAACTCAAACTTTCAGCCTAAATCGGACTTTCGGCAAGATGGACCAGGACTTCCACCGGATCGAACTTTCGGTGGAGTCAGTTTATTCTGGGATTTGGATGCTGTAAGATTTGCAGCTCAGCTACTGGATCTGGGAAATGGAAGCATTCAGAAAGACAATAATGGAGACATCACTTTTCCAAATAGTTGTGGCATTTTGGTCAGAACTGTCGAAGAGCTGATTACTATGGTTTTCTCAAACACTGGACGTAATTTTCAAGAACATGATTGACTTTGTGAAAGAGCCATACTTGCACCAAAGAATGAAACTGTCCAGGCTGTCAATTGGAAACTTAAGCAATCAATCAATACTGAGGTATTGTGGACCCTACAATACAATACTGTTGTGGACCCTAATGAGGCAGTGAATTATCCTAATGAGTTTCTTAATTCTTTGGAACCTCTTGGAAAAAAACCTGGATCCTCCAAAGCTGTTCAGTGAAACAAGACTGATTGTCAGGCAAATGCATCCATATCTTTTGGAAGAAACAATCCTCACTGAACAAGAAAATGGAGAAAATGTGTTTATTTCAAGAATTCCACTGATTCCAGCAGACATGCCCTTTCAATTTAAGAGACTTTAATTTCCAGTAAGAGTTAGTTTTGCAATGTCAATTAACACGAATCAAGGGCAATCACTGAAAATTGTTGGACATCACCTCATGCAACAGTGCTTTTCTCATGGTCAGTTCTATGTTGGTTGTTCCAGAGATGGAAATGGCAAAATCTCTTCATACTCACACCAAATGATAAAACCAAAAATGTTGTTCATCCTGCTGTTTTACAGTGTTCTCCAAATGTGACACTCTGTGATATAAATCTGAGATGGTAGCATACCAATAAATACTTTATTATTATTACTCTCTTTAGTTTTGGGCCGCAGGTTTAATCAGCCCTCCGCAGGATTTAACTTAAAAGTCCGCACTAAGTGCGGCTTTTAATATATTAATTAACATAGGCAGGATAAAAATTTAAAAAACAACCCCGGTGTTTATATAAACATATTGAAAGTTTTGTAAACCATATAGAATAGGGTAGAGGGACAGAAACGGAATAGTATATTTTTTAACTCCCATATGTAACTTTACAATGATGTAGCATTAACTCTGATGAAGTTTCAAAATGAGTGGTGTGGTTACGCGAAACCTAAAATGATTATTAGTTGTTAATCACCGATTTGGGAGAACAAGTGGTTTGTAAATTATATTTGGTAATGTATGACCTTAGGCGAACTATTAAAATTAAGTTGGCAGTTGGTTAGGTGCATTTAATGTTATAATTAATGCCAACAAAGTCCACATTGACCATTCGCACTTTTGAACTATTTAACTTCGTCTTAATCAGATTCCAGCGCATTTTGAAATTCACCAGCACTAATGTCTTCTCACATTCCAGTTATATTTTAAAAATTAATGTATACTCTTTTACTCTTTTACTTGTTTCAGTCATTTGACTGCGGCCATGCTGGAGTACCGCCTTTATAGTCGAGAAAATCGACCCCAGAGCTTATTCTTTGTAAGCCTAGTACTTATTCTATCCTTTGACGAACCGCTAGGTTACGGGGAACGTAAACACACCAACATCGGTTGTCAAGCGATGCTGGACACACACACACACACACACAAACACATATAAATATACATATACGACGGGCTTCTTTCAGTTTCCGTCTACCAAATCCACTCACAAGGCTTTGGTCGGCCCGAGGCTATAGTAGAAGACACTTGCCCGAGGTGCCACGCAATGGGACTGAACCTGTGACCATGTGGCTGGAAAGCAAGCTACTTACCACACAGCAACTCCTGCGCCTATAATAATATAGCATATAACGTAATGCTGAAAACGTTCTCTAAGACTAAATCGTTGAAAGTAAACAAGAGACCGAAAACCCACTACACTTTAGAGGCTTATGAAACAGTCTTTGTTAAAGATACCTTGATAATGGATACTCGGAAAAGGTTACTACCGATTATGATAGGATTTTAAAATCATAGGCACAGACATGACTGTGTAGTTAAGAAGTTCGCTTGTCAATCATATGGCTTCGTGTTTAGTTCCACTGCTCGTTACCTTGAGGAAGCGCGTTTTACTATAGCGCCGGGCCTTGTGAGTGAATGAATTTGGTAGAATGAAACTGCGTGGAAGCCCGTCGTATACACACATATATATGTCTATGTGAGTATATGTCTTCGTGTTTGTGTTTGTCACCCCCACCGTCCCACCGTCTACCGCTTGACAACTAGTATTGGTTTGTTTACGTTTCCGTAACACAGCAGTTTAGCAAAAGTTATCAATAGAATAAGTAACAAATTTAAAACAAGTAAGTACTAGCATTGATTTGTTCGACTAAAACCTTTCAAAGTGGTGCCCCAGCATGACCAACACCGAATGACTGAAGTAAAAGACAAAAACAAAACAAAAATTCTTAACCGGTCTCTCATCCAGGTTACCTAATCATTTACGATATAAACGAACAAAGTTGCTTTTCCCTTTTTTGTTTTCTCTTTCACCAACGCATAATTTGTTTAACTGTAACTTCCATTTCAGCAAGTATAAATCTTGGCTGTGACTTCACTCACACAAATTTCTTGTAACTACGACTTTGAATCAAATCTTCACGCTATCATATCTTTTGTCCTCTATCAATATTTTTCTCTTTGTAGTAGTTTTTTTCTATCCTTGTTCATAAGGTTTTTGAATGTTTCAATATTTGTACAGACATCACCTTTGATCGTGTCCGGAAAATTCTTCGTAAGAAACTTAACCGTATTGGAAAATTCGCCTGAATGAACAATGATAAAGCGTATTATATCAGCATTTTTGAAAATAAAAATAAAAGTTAATGATAAACGGTTTATATAAAAGTATTAAATAGGCGAATTTTTATTCAGCGCCTGACATTAAAAAAACATGAAGTTATTTGAAACGAAATTTCTGGTGGCGACTTTTGCTACAGCAAAAATATTAATGACCTGTAGGAACACCATATTTCGTTATGCAACCATAATATACTACAAAGTCAATGTGTTTAACCCATTGCCTGCCATGAGCCCCTTTTGGGGATCTGCTAAAAACTGTCTTACCGCTAGTTGTTGGTTTTAAAATTAATTGCTTATGTACATTGCATTTGCAGAGGTGTGTTTAACAAGATTTAGTAGTTAAAGTTTGTCTGGCTAATTCTAGAGGACATTTGATGTCATAAATTCTTCCATGACAGAGATGTTTTCGCTTTATCGCTTCTTCTACAGATATGAAGAAGATGATTACATAATCTTAATTTGAAAGAAATAGACCTACGTAAGTAAATGCATGTAAGTTAGTTCTAACGTTACATTTATATACATAGTTTACAGTCAGGCATTTGTTATTCAGTAGGCATTCCAATTTTTCCCTACACTTACATAATCTAGGTAAGGTCGAGATGGGATTTTCGTGGGTTAAATACTTCATACCATTACATTGTACACAGTCATAATCATTAGAGTTGTTATCGATGTTGACTACTCCATCGGTACTAACATTACCAAATTTCTTATATGTACGTTTGTTTGTACCTACCTACCTACCTACCTACCTACCTACCTACCTACCTATCTACCTACCTACCTACCTGTCTGCCTGCCTGCCTGCCTGCCTGCCTGTCTGTCTGCATGTCTGCCTGCCTGTCTGCCTGTCTGCCTGCCTGCCTGTCTATCTATCTATCTATCTATCTATCTTCATAAAACTGTACATTTAAACACAAGATAAAACTGCCTTCAGCAGGTAGTGTTTAAACGCTAGAAGAAGTAGTAAAAACGACCAAAACCACATTTAAGAGCAATCTGCAAAAGGAATGAAAAATAAAAAAAACTGTTACCTTGTTATTTTAATACAATACAATTAAATTAATTGTATGAACAACAAGCAAGTGTATTAGTTTAACGCTCAGGAAAAAAGAGAAAGTCTTTTACGTTTCGAGCCTACGCTCTTTAAGGGAATGGAATAGAGAAGACAGACAGACAGACAGACAGACAGACAGACACACACACACACACACACACACACACACACACACACACACACACACACACATATATAAGTATGTATGTATGTATGTATGCATGTATATATGTATGTAAGTATGTATGTAAATATGCATTCCTATCTATCTATCTATCTATCTATCTATCTATCTATCTATCTATCTATCTATCTATCTATCTATCTATCTATATACATATACATACATATGCATATACATACATACATACATATCCCCATACCCACCTTCCCCTCTCTCTCCCCCCATACCCACCTTCCCCCTCTCTCTCCCCATACCCATCTTCCCCCTCTCTCTCCCCCCATACCCACCTTCCCCCTCTCTCTCCCCCATACCCACCTTCCCCCTCTCTCAATCCACCTTCCCTCTCTTATACCCACCCTCTCTCCTCTCTTTCTCTCCCCTCCTATACCCATCTTCCCCCTCTTCCCCCTCTCTTACATCCACCTTCCCCTTCCCCCTTCATCGTCAACACCCCCTCATAAGCTCATCCCACCACACCCCAACACACTCCTACTCTACCTTCCCACTCCACCCCATCCAATTCCTTACACCCACCACCCACCCCTACCCACAGACCCCTACCCACAGACCCCCTACCCACAGACCCCCTACCTGTACCCCACCCTCAGCCTAACCCACACTCCACCCATGCCTTCCCCACCTCCCAACACCCTCACATCACACCACACCAATACCCTCGTATCACACTACAACTGACCAAGTGCTTTCTCCCTTCCCCATTTTCACACTACATACGTCAAGATCACCACACACAGATCTCCCACACACAGCCCCTCGTTCTTCGATCACCGTTTGTTATCTCCCCCTTTTCTTAGCTCTCCTGAAAAAAGAATTTCTAACTTCCGGTCAGCCATTGCTATGATCAGCCATTATTATGATTGACCGTTGACTGGACACTAATTTTTTTTCTCCGTGTTTTTCTCCTTGTCTCCGTATTCTTTCTGTTGAAGAGCGTAGCTCGAAACGTCAAAGACTTTCCGTATTCCCGAGCGTCATACTAATACATCCTTTTGTTATTTACACCACCTGTCCTCGTCTGTTGTTGTTTTTTCGTATATTCTCCCATATATATATATATATATATATATATATATATATATATATATATATATATATATATATATATATATATGTATATACATATATATATACATACACACACACACACACACACACACACACACACACACACACACACACACATATATATATATATATATATATATATATATATATACATACATATATGTATGTATGCACACGTGTGATTTCGCCTCATAGGTAATTTATCAATATATTTCAGGTGGTCTGAATAGTCTTAATTATTTCTGTTTTCATCAATTATCCTGCTACATATTTAACAGACACCATTTAACTTTTAACGAATTCGTTTTGATTATTACTTCTATTTCTTAATTTTTATGCTGCCACCTACGCCTTTCCTTACGTCAACAGATATGTAGATAGTTTTAACGATATATTTTTTACATACCCTGCTATAACGCTATATCTATCTATCTATCTATCTATCTATCTATCTATCTATCTATCTATCTATCTATCTATCTATCTATCTATCTACACACACATACGAACACACATAAACACACAGACACTCACACAGAATTAAAAAAAACTGAAAATGGACTTAGAGACATTTAGAAATTTACGGTAAAATAGTGCAAACAGCTGTTTTTATTTATTAATTTTCTGTATACACATTAGCGATCTGCTAAATCATCCATAGATTGTTATGGTGAATATATATACTCTGATTGGCGAGCTAGCTCGGAATCAACCGAACGAGCTGACCTTACTGAAGATGGCTACGGAAATAACCAAAACTGGCCGGTCAGGCTAAGGAATTTTCGGTTCGGTGATCGGGGCAATTGCAGTCCCAATCAAAATATATGTTATGTGCTTTGTGGCAGGATTGGAGCATTTTAGCTCCTATTTCTAGCAATATAGATGTCATTCATACTCTTAATCAAGTTTAGTTGACGACTACAATATATATAGAGAGAGATTTAATATAACATATCTCTCTCTTTTACGAGAACAGTAAGAGTATGTTATGTCGCTAGAGAAAATATATAGTATTTTACGAGTGAATTGAGTTTTCATCACTAGCCAGTGATTAACACACACTGAGGACGGGTAACCACCCAGAAACTTGAGTCTCTGTGTATCACGTAAGGCTAGAGATGGGAGCGATGACCTCCCTCGCAAATACTAATTGGACACAAACTGTGTGTCGTGGCCAGCTGGAAGAGGTGTCTTCCTGGGGTTAAAAACAACAGTAGTACCGTCCTAAACAGGACCGCTACATTTAGTTGGCAATATATATATATATATATATATATATATATATGTTATATGAAATCACTGTCTCCTATGAAGCCAAGGAATGTCCGGGTTCTTTAAGCTCAAAATGTAATTTGTTTTCTTTCCAGAACCCATGCAACCGCCACACCAAACTTTAACAGCTTCAGCCATGCAGCATCCACTTTGTTTTAATTACACGTTGAGGATTAGCACTTAATACGTTGAGTATTAAAATCGTTATTTCTCCTTTTTCTATTTGGAAATTGAGCCTGTTTTGAATTTACGGGCTTTCTTCAAGACATAAGGCGGTATTATTTCTGTGCTTTCAACTTTATTCGTTCGCATCCCAC
The DNA here is from genome assembly GCF_046866305.1 of Octopus bimaculoides. Taxonomy (NCBI): domain Eukaryota; kingdom Metazoa; phylum Mollusca; class Cephalopoda; order Octopoda; family Octopodidae; genus Octopus; species Octopus bimaculoides. The sequence goes on from NC_142935.1 coordinate 30,275,595, forward strand.
ATCACTGTTCATTTTTAAATCTCACGCAATCCATGTAGAAAGAACATAGTTGATCTAACTGTACATCCCACACGCATCTCTGAAGATTTGACTGTATTTCATTGTGTAACTAAAAATCATTCTTTGTTAATGAAAAGCGCGTAAGATGGTGTAACTAAACATCTTGAAGCAATATCTTTTCTGTTATAAATACATACATACACATGTACACACATGTATGTATGTATGTATGTATGTATGTATGTATGTATGTATATATATATATGCATACATATATATACACGCATACACACACATATATATACATATACTGTTAGAAAATTATAAAAACGACAGTTTTTCACGCACACACACACAAACACACACACATATAGACAAATATTTTGAATATCAGATTTAAAGTATAATATCAAATCAATGGAAGGTTAAATTGTAGTTCTCTCTCGTTTTCTCACGTTTCAACAATGGCTTCTTTACCATGTCAAATCGATGAAGAAATTTGTTTATTGAATTCCATATTCACTCAACTGAAATCTAGTATACAACTGCAATGTCGCATTGTTGCACGAGGCCATCAGGTTTAAGTCATGTTTCACTAATGAAGAGACTCTTCATTAATGAGTCTATCAAAATTGATATCAACCAGCATGCGATGTTCCGTCTGAAGGAATGTGCACAACCTATGTGTCTATATAATTCTGTCCAAATTCTTCTTTAACAGATGTTAAACAAATGTTTTAATTGGAAATCATTTCCTCACTGAAGCTGGAAACCACATCATACATACATACATACATACATACATACATGCGCACATACATAGGAATATAATTTGGCCACAAGAAACGTTCATATTTGATTGTTGATCGTGGAAAATCAGTGCCTCAGACGCAATACCGACCATCTTGTCCCGTCCAAACAATGCTACAAGTACCTAGGCATTGATGAAAATATATCACACGATGGTACAGTGAATAAAAAGTGAGTGACTCGAGAATACTATGCCAGACTTGGTAAAATATGGCAGTCGTAACTCTCCTCTTACAAGAAGACAATATCCCAAAATGAATTTACAGTACCAGTGCCAATCCCAATATTTGGCATACTTGACTGTTCTTCAGAGTAAATCCACTCTATAGATTTTAAAACCCGCAAGATACTGACCATCAACTGGAAATCTTCACAGAAATAGTGATATCGACAGGCTCTACCTAGGAATAGATGAAGGAGGTGGAACCGTGAGATCAGTGCAGACAGCCTTCGCAGACAGCACTTGTTAAATAACAGCGACAAAAATAAATACATAAACTTAGTGCTGAAAAGCGAAGAGGACAGCAGTGAGCTGCACAGGAAGCACTCTCTTCTTGATGACCTCCCATACCCCCCCCCCCCCCCAATAACATATCTCAAAGAAGGCCTAGATGTGAAACAATCAACATATAAAAAAAACCCAAAAGAATAAAAGGACCATGCATGGATACGTTTCTTGAAGACGTGGAAGAAGATAGTAATATCGACATGAAGCGAAACCTCTCTTGAATTCGTGACCGCTACGTCACATCACGCTTGCAATCCAAGAACAGGAGATTGCTACGAAATACCTTAGAAACAAAAGGGACAGTGGAGCCCTTGGAGCTCCAAGGTGCAACCGAAAATGTAGAAAATGTCATGTTTTTGTGGAAGAGACCCCACATGCGATTAGTAGCAGCCCAAATATGTAATCAAGGTACTATCGCCCTATGCGATATACCGTTGTCGTAGAAACAATATAAAATGCCATCCGGATAAAAGAGTGTCCTGGAATAAATATAAAAAAATTCTCGTTATTGACTACATGCACAAATATCAACACGAGGAATACTCATGGAACATTCTCACCAAAACATCTATTAAGTGTAAACACAACAGACCGGATATTGTTGTTTGGAACAGAGAAAAAAATGTATGTGTGGTCATAGAGGTCGGCTGTCCTGCTGACATTAATACCTCTTTGAAAATCAAAGAGAAAGAAGATATTATGGGCATCTACTTCGCAACTCCCTGCTTCTATATCGAGGTTATAAATTCATATACATTTGTACCAATAATCCTTTCTACTGGAAGCACATGGCCCCAACTTTGTGGGGAGGGATTAAGTCGATTACATCGACTCCAGTGCGTAACTGGTACTTATTTAATTGACCCCGAAAGGATGAAAGGCAAAGTCGACTACTGCGGAATTTGAACTCAGAACATAGCGACGGACGAAATGTCGTTGTTTGTTCCTTCTCGAGCCATGCCTGGCTAATTCAAAAGATAAACACATATGTACAAGCATATAGATATTTATATATATTGACAAATAGATTTACTTCTACATGGAGTATAAAAGATACTGGAAACTAACGGAAAAAGGCATAGTTTAACTCGACAGCTGTTTCTAGGAGCTCGGAATTACATAATAGTCATAATGTTCATAATTAGCAGATGGAATGTTCAAAAAGTCATGGATATGAAATCGGTAGATGGTCGCATAGAAGCTTAACTGTAAGACCGGCTTACTTCATCAGGAAGAAAATTTGGCAAATAATTATGGAATGGAATTCAGAAAATTACATTTTAGAAGAACATCTATTTTTCATGCGGTAGTCATTTTAAACAGAATTGGTATAAGATTCTCGCCTTGAAACTGTAAAAGTGTAAATTTAGAAAATTTTTATTGATTAGGATGAAGTAATACAACGAGTTTGTCTCAATTTCGCATGACATACTAAATTCCTGATTTTCGGCTATAAATCAATCACTTTGAATAACCTATATTCTAACCTTTAACTTCGACACACAAAGGTAAATGAGTTGTTAGGTCCTTACGCACCAGTTATAGTATCAAAAACTAGATCTCATTAAACAAGCGACATAAATCTCATTAATCAAATCAAAACTAAGATTCTTTAAAAGGCCACATCCTACTTCATCTAATTCCATTAATATACCAAGAAAGTGCAAAATAATTACGCAATAGGAAAAACCGTATTCACCCTTACAATTCCCGTCACCAAGACAGATATCATCATACATCTATCAAAAGCCATAATTACACTATCACGTATTTCCTTTCCAGACAATAGGTCCACCCTATTAGCGACTAAATCATAAGTATCATCTCATTTCCATCAAGAAATAAAAATTCACACCTTCCTAACCTACGCTAATTTGCATACCATTTTCACACTACCACCCTCACAAAATCACACATATTACCCTATTTCCGTGAAGAAATCCTATTCTCTCTCTCCCTTCTAACACCAAAACCTACGCACAGTTTTTTTTCATATGCAAACTATTGAACTGTCCATCCACATATTCCAACAACCTCAGTGTCAGGTGAGTAATTCTCGGAAATGTCAGTCGCGAACACCAGGTTACAAATATTTCACTTATTTCTTGCCAAGTCGTTTGTATCTATTTTGCCATATGTACATGTGTGTGTGTGTGTGTGTGTATGTGTGTGTGTGTGTGTGTATGTGTGTGTGTGGTTCCGTCTGGTAATGGCCGTCAATACAAGGGAGGTAGCTGTCCTTTCACAAAATGAATCAGTATAAATAAGTTGAATTTGAAATTAAGGAATATGTGATGCACAGAAACACAGAAATCACATATTTAATTTGATTTAGCTCTTTATCTTCTTTTATCTTTTTGTTTTTATTTTTATACACAAACTCACATACGCACACATACCTATTCACACACATCTGATTTTCGTCTTACCTTAACTTTACGTCACTACAACATTCAAGTGACAGTTGCCCTCTCTTGATATTCAAGTTTCTTAACAAATGAAAGAGCGGCATTTTCATACAACAGTCTAATAAACAACAACAGGAACAGGCCAATGGAAAATAATTATAGACAAAAGAATTAACTTGTTTCATTCTACATAAAACCAGCTGAATATCGAACGAAGATAGTTCTCGCCTGATCATCGAAATGGCGTGAAACCCGAGGCAAGAAAAAGAGAAATTACACGTAATATAGATAGATATGATACAATATGTATTGAATACTTTCTTCGACATTCGTTACTATAAATTGGTTTATAATCACGAGGCATTTTTCCAGCACACACAGCCTCGCATACACGCGCGCACTCGCACCTCAAAAGTTAAAAACAAATCATTATGTATTTGTTGGAAAGTGAACTTCCTGTTGCAACTTCCTGTTTGCCAAAGCCGCTTCCAACTTAAAGTAAGGTATCGGAATATATATGAGTGCTGTACTTTATGATGCATTAGCATCAATGACATCCTTGACGTCATCAAACAGATCTTAGAATAACTGTCGACAACAACTTAAACTGGAATGCTTACGGAAATAGCAAAGTTGACATAACCTGGATCCTCAAGATTTTTCGGTTTAGAGACACTCTCACCGTTATCCTTCTCTTCTCTACATTCGCCTGCCCTTACTTTGAATACTGTTGTCCGCTGTAGTCTCTCGACACGAAACAAAATATTAGAAAAATGGAAGCACCTAGAAGTAAAAAAAAAGGTAGATGACATGATAGGTCTTGGTCATTAGGACCAGCTCGAACGCGATATTTGAATAATGCGGAAAATATTCCAGCTGCATTTCCCAGGTGATGTTGGCTTCAACTTTAATATTCATCCAAAGCGTGGTCCCCATTCCATCCGTCCTCTACAAAAGATCATGCTCTCGTCACATCACAGCACAAAAAAATATTTCACCTCAACTGACCCCGCTGTTTTTAGCCTCATTTTAAGACACATAAGAGAAGAAAAAGATCTCATAACATTGAAGGGTTCTTGGATGAATATCACCAGCAAATACCAGATAAACCACTTACACCCAAATGTATCTCTGCAAATAATAACTTTTTATTCGAATGGGTTATCGTTCCCCCAAAATGACTGTAATGTGAAACAGCATTAAATGTCTTTTCCAGGTGGTGCTATTAAGTTAATCATGTCCCGGGCCAATTATGACCAAAACTTATGGATATCTAGGTATAATATGTAAATGCTTGATGAATAATACATACAAACATACGTATACATACAAACACACAACACACACTCACACACGCGCGTACACAGAGACATACACAGATATATAGATCATGCAGGTATGTAGGGTATTATTTGATAATGCGAAGAATTTCTCAGAGGACATTCCCAACATGTCTATCTAACATGTAAAACTCTTAACTTTGTAACTTCTTTTGGATGCAATTATTGAACCCAAATTAGGTGTGGAAGAGTAAGATAATTTTATAGAATGTCTATTAAATATAGGGTAGTATTTATGGTGCTTGGGGAAATTTTGAAGAACTGTTTTGGTAGATTTTTAACTCTAAGAGTAAATGGTGGGGTGAACCAAATAATTTGTCCTTTCCTAGATTTAGAGTGTGTTATCCCATCAGAGTGTTCAGATGAAGATGGGCTATATTTATCACGATTACTGGCATTGCGATTATAAAATTTAATACGGTTAACAACAGATTTTTTTATAGGTTTATAATCCAAGGAGGTTCTTATAGTTTTATAATTTAGTCGTATCAGAATAACTGTGAGGTGTTAAATTAGCTAATATGGTTTTGAGTTTGGTGTCAAGGATGTAGAAAATATGGTCATGAAAGCCACTTAATTTTAGGGCATGATTATAAATTAGTGCGTGTGCGTTAAAAATCTCCTCGTTTGCTGATAAGTTGGATATTCTAATGAAGATGCCCATGATAATACTATCAATGGTTAATTTCGGATGATTAGAAGAGACGTTTATATATTGTAATGTCTGGTTTGGTTTGCT